>NW_028153320.1:0-4000 GCF_964106915.1 Podarcis gaigeae
ACAAATAAAAAAGTCCCTTGCACCACCTGTCATAATGACACATAAAAAAGTCCCTTGCAACCCTCCCTAATCAATAAAAATACTTAACTGAAGTTCTGCCCTCCCTAACAAAAGCCTGCCCCCCAACATAAATCCTGGCTACGTCCATGCCTGGGACTCAGTGGCCCCCATTGAATTCTATGGAACAAAATTAACAGGCTGCAATCTGGAGCACAGCTGAAAAGGACAGCAGTTGCTTCTCACTCCAGACACTTGATACTGCATACACACATTTTAGTCTAGAATCAATGGTGCCTGAGTGCTGGTGTGTGGTTTTAAATGTACAGGCAGCGACTATTTTACATGCATCTGATTGAGGTGTGACCGTCACACACTCATCTCTGTGGACCTTGAAGTGGCCCAAAAAGGGGGTGGAACGAGACAGGGGCAGGGTGGGGGTTGGGGTGGGGGAAACAGGGTCCATCAACAGGCGTGAAGACCCAGAACGCAACCCCATGCAAATGGGCAGTTGCCTGCAATCCACACGGTCTAGAGCTATTGCACATCTTTTGTCTGAAAAGTGCTTCTTGAGATTGTGTACACCCTATGGGAGCAATTCAGTGTTGTGTTATTATTGAAGTGGTTCAACTTGCCAGATGGAACAGTCCCTCCTCTCTGAGACTCCATCCCAGCATGCTTTTCCAGGGGTTCTCCTGACCCTCCCACAGCCATTTTGGGGGAACACACAGGCAGGGGGCAGCGAGGAAGAGAAGGGAAGACACTCCATTTCACAAGCAAATCTCCATATGCAGGGTTTCTGCTGAAAGGACTCATTAGGTGACTCCCACCCTATACCTTTACAGGACATTCAAACATATTATTTCCCTCAATTGATTCTGGACATGGCAATTTGTTAAGGGTCTCTGGGGTCAGTTTCAGGGTCAGTTCCATAACCTACGAGCTATGTAGCCTTTTGTCCTCAGGTAGGGAAATCAAAGCATCAGCTGATGCATGAATGAGCACATTATCTCCTTCTTTGTACTGGTGCCCATTCATCCCCACCGCCCAGCAGGAGCAAATTTCCCTTTGCAATGGTGTGTTGATGGTGGTTGGAGCATGCTGGGCTTGGAAGTGAGTGGGTGAAAAAGATGTCCTTCCTGGGAGGCATCTGTGCTCTGGCCACCAAAAGGTCATCTCAGGGGAGGGGAGGAAGCCCACCAGCACCTGATTCTTAGCAGCTTGTTGGAAGGTTTATGGCGTTCCTTTATTGCTCTCATTTCCTTGAGGTGTATTGAAAGCTACAGAACACCAAAGGCCAAGGAAATGAACAACTTGGAATACAGAGGCAAGTGTTCATCCCCAACCAAGACTCAACAGTGTCTTAAATTTAATGGGATGGATTTTGTCTTTCAGGCAACAAAGCTGGAGCTACCTTCAGCATCTTTTCAACCATAAAATAAAAACCACTGCAATGGGGATGTTGTGGTGTCATGCAAGTGAATAAATGGCACCATCTTTTGTATGACTAGATTGATGATTAAGTGTTGGCTGCTTGTTTTTAGACCTGGTTCTAGAATTAGACCTGGTTCTAGAATGGGTGGCTGCTAGCTCTGGAATCTGTGACCCAGCTGGTATGGTCCTGTTCATATTCTTGACCACTGGGCCTCTCTAAAAGTAAATCCCATTGGTGAAGTGTGCCTCTAATTTTAATTCAGAAAACATTGGATGCCTCAGGTGTCAATACCCTGCAAAACAGAAACACTGGTGTATAAATGAAGATTAAGATATGCGCTGGGAAGGCTTTGCTTTAAATTTTACCTCGGCCATGAATTCTCTAGCGGGCTTTAGCTATGCTTGCCATTTCTATGCCTCAGAAATGTCCCCACTCTGGCAACATACCAATAAGAGTACAGTGGTACCTCGGGTTAAGTACTTAATTCGTTCCAGAGGTCTGTTCTTAACCTGAAACTGTTCTTAACCACTTCAGCTAATGGGGCCTCCTGCTGCTGCCGTGCCGCCGGAGCATGATTTCTGTTCTTATCCTGAAGCAAAGTTCTTAACCTGAAGCACTATTTCTGTGTTAGCAGAGTGTGTAACCTGAAGTGTATGTAACCCGAGGTACCACTGTACTGGCCTATTTTACAGGGCTGTGGTAAGGCTGTCTGGGAAAACGAAAGCAATTTGAGCCATTTTGCTTGCCTCAGCAGCATGCACGGGGGGGGGGGGGGGGCAGGGACACACATACACCTCAAACCTGAATAATATAAATGTTCATTATTAACAGAAATCTTATTTTTTTAAGTTTTCAGAGAAAGTGTTTATGCCTAGCTAGGCTACAAGTAATAGGAGTCATCAGAGAAGATGAGCACAGAGTGGTGTCTAAACAGAGAGTCATGCTCTCCTGAGTGATAATCAAATTACGTTTGTAAGTTTTAAGGAAGCTCTGTGAGGGGAAATGGTTAAAACAGCAGAAATGTGTAAAAAGTAATAAAGGGAAGGAATTTCAGACAAATTGAGGGAAGTCAAAAAGAGAAGTAAGATGTAATTAAGATGGATGGAATGTATAAATTTGTTTTTGTATTAGAAAACCAATAAAAATATATTATAAAAAAAGAGAGTCATGCTCTGCCTCATCCCCCCCCCCCATTAAAGTTTCCAGGGATAGAAATGCTGCTGCGACCCAGTTTTTCCCACACCTGCCCCCTCACAGGTATCATTCTGACATGCTTAAGTAGGTACAAATGAACCTGTGGCACTTCTCCAAGCATTGATTGTGGCCTCCCTCACCACAGTAATCCAACGAAGATCACTTCTGTGATACGCAGGGACTCAACAATGGCACTGCTACTGAGTGGTGTGCCGTCACAAGCTCTGGTTGGCAGCCGTCAGTCCGAGAGGCAAGCTCATACTGCATTAACTGGTTTCTTCTTGCAGTACAGATTGCGTTGAGCTATAGTTCCTGCTGCAGTTTTGGGTGACCTTTTAAGCAGGGGAAAGAAAGGTTACTTAGGAGAAAAATTGAAGAGGCAGCAGTATATTTCAAAAAAAATAAATCAGTTTCAAGATAGCTATATTTCCTGTTTCCTTTTCGTCATAGATGTAATGACAGTATGACTAATTGTTTTGGGGTTTTTAGTACGTAATACTTGTAACTTTAACGTAACTTTGGAAGCAAATTCCATTCCAGAAAGGGAAAACAGGATGCACATACAGTTGTAACTCGGATTACATACGCTTCAGGTTACATACGCTTCAGGTTACAGACTCCGCTAACCCAGAAATAGTGCTTCAGGTTAAGATCTTTGCTTCAGGGCGAGAACAGAAATTGTGCTCCGGCGGCACGGTGGCAGCAGGAGCCCCATTAGCTAAAGTGGTGCTTCAGGTTAAGAACAGTTTCAGGTTAAGAACGGACCTCTGGAACGAATTAAGTACTTAACCAGTGGTACCACTGTATATGGAAAACGGATCAGGAAACATAAAAACATGCTCCCAAACTGTCTGTTGGAGTGGGGTTTAAATGACAGAGGGGGCCCAGCCCCTTTACCTTTTGTGATGGCCCCCACAGCTACTGTTTTCTGTGTGCAGGTGTGTTTGTCAGTAAGATTTTCAGCCTGGAACACCAGGCAGGCAGCATTGGGGACATCTGCTGCCCCAGCTAGGCATGCAGCAGCTGCTGGGGCTGCTCTATAAAGCCTGCCTGGGGGCAGCGCTACCCGCAAAGGACAACACCAAAGGGGTGTTGTCCTTTTGGTGGAGGCCCTTCAGGAGAGGAACAAGGGCATGGGACAACCCCCTTTGTGTTAAAATTATTGTCTTAATGGAGATGGGGTTTTTTTAACTTGGGTGGGTGCTGTTGGGTTGGGTTGTTTAAAATTGTTAAATGTTACATGTTAAATTTGGATTTTTGGATTTGGATTTGTGGACTGGAGAACTGTTCAGGGGCTTTCAATTGGGGAGTGTTTATGAGATGATCTTTATACATTTTGTATTGTTAAAATCGTTTTGATTATTTTTATTATGT
>NW_028153319.1:0-3000 GCF_964106915.1 Podarcis gaigeae
GAAATGGAAGGCAGAAGGAAGGAAGGAAGGAAGGAAGGAAGGAAGGAAGGGAAGGAGGAAGTGAAAAGAAGGGAGGGAAGGAAGGAAGGAAAGGGAAGAAGGGAAGGGAGGCAGGAAGGGAAGGGGAAGGAAGGGATGAAGGAAGTGAAAAGAAAGGAGGGAGGGAGGAAAGAAAGGAAGGAAGGGAAAGGGAAGGAAGGAAGGAAATGGAAGGCAGAAGGAAGGAAGGAAGGAAGGGAATGAGGAAGTGAAAAGAAGGGAGGGAAGGAAGGAAGGAAATGGAAGGCAGAAGGAAGGAAGGAAGGGAAGGAGGAAGTGAAAAGAAGGGAGGGAAGGAAGGAAGGAAATGGAAGGCAGAAGGAAGGAAGGAAGGAAGGAAGGAAGGGAATGAGGAAGTGAAAAGAAGGGAGGGAAGGAAGGAAGGAAATGGAAGGCAGAAGGAAGGAAGGAAGGAAGGAAGGAAGGGAAGGAGGAAGTGAAAAGAAGGGAGGGAAGGAAGGAAGGAAAGGGAAGAAGGGAAGGGAGGGAGGAAGGGAAGGGGAAGGAAGGGATGAAGGAAGTGAAAAGAAAGGAGGGAGGGAGGAAAGAAAGGAAGGAAGGGAAAGGGAAGGAAGGAAGGAAATGGAAGGCAGAAGGAAGGAAGGAAGGAAGGGAATGAGGAAGTGAAAAGAAGGGAGGGAAGGAAGGAAGGAAATGGAAGGCAGAAGGAAGGAAGGAAGGGAAGGAGGAAGTGAAAAGAAGGGAGGGAAGGAAGGAAGGAAATGGAAGGCAGAAGGAAGGAAGGAAGGGAAGGAGGAAGTGAAAAGAAGGGAGGGAAGGAAGGAAGGAAATGCAAGAAGGAAGGAAATGCGAGAAGGAAGAAAGGGAAACGAAAACAAGGAAAGGGAAGAAGGAAGGGGAGGGAGGGAGGGAAGGCGGAAGGGAAACGAAGGCAGGGGAGAGAGGGAGGAAAGGCAGGAGGAAGGAAGGAAGGAAGGAAGGAAGGAAGGAAGGAAGGAAGGAGGGAAAGGAAATGAAGGCCTATGGACAATCCTGAGAGCTTCTCAAGCGCTTTGACGAGAGGAGGAAGTGGAGAGGAGGTGAGACAGGAAGTGGGCGGGGGGTTTTCCGGGGGGGGAGGAAAGGAAGAAGGAAGGGAAGGAAGGAGGGAAGGAAGGAAGGAAGTGAAAAGAAGGGAGGGAAGGGAGGAAGGAAGGGAAGGAGGAAGTGAAAAGAAGGGAGGAAGGAAAGGAGGAAGTGAAAAGAAGGGAGGGAGGGGAGGGAGGAAGGAAGGAAGGAAAGGAGGAAGGAAGTGAAAAGAAGGGAGGGAAGGGAGGAAGGAAGGGAAGGAAGGGAAGGAGGAAGTGAAAAGAAGGGAGGGAGGGAGGGAGGAAGGAAGGAAGGAAGGAAGGAAGGAAAGAAAGGAAGTGAAAGGGAGGGAGGGGAGGAAGGAAGGAAGGAAGGAAGGAAGGAAAGGGAAGAAGGAAGTGAAGGGGAAGGAAGGGATGAAGGAAGGAGAAGGAAAGGGAAGAAGGAAGGAAGGAAGGAAGGAAGGAAGGAAGGAAAACAAAAACAAGGAAAGGGAAGAAGGAAAGGGAGGGAGGGAGGGAGGAAAGGAAGAAAGGGAAAGGAAAGGGAAGAAGGAAGGAAGGAAGGAAGTGAAAAGAAGGGAGGGAGGAAGGAAGGAAAGAAAGAAAGGAAGGAAGGGAAAGGGAAGGAAGGAAGGAAATGCAAGGCGGAAGGAAGGAAGGAAGTGAAAAGAAGGGAGGGAAGGGAGGAAGGAAATGCAAGAAGGAAGGAAAGAAATTCAAGAAGAAAGGAAGGGAAACGAAAACAAGGAAAGGGAAGAAGGAAGGAAGGAAGTGAAAAGAAGGGAGGGAGGGGAGGAAGGAAGGAAGGAAATGCAAGAAGGAAGGAAGGAAAAGGAAAGGGAAAAGAAGGAAGGGGAGGGAGGGAGGAAAGGAAGGAAGGGGAAGGAAGGAAGGAAGAAAAGGAAGGGAAGGATCCCACGAGGAGTGGCAGGATCTCCGGCAGGAAGTGGAGAGGAGGTGAGACAGGAAGTACCTGGCTTCCTGGACGGTTTCTTAATAATATAATAATAATAATAATAATAATAATTGGATTTTTTCCGGTATTTTCCAGCTCCAAAGAAGCCCAGGGCCAGCAGGAGAAGCTGAAGGAGGAGCACCAGCGCCGGGCCAAGGTGGGGGGCGGGACAGGAAGTTGGAGGGGCGGGACAGGAAGTTGGAGGGGTGGGACAGGAAGTTCCCGAAGTTTGAGGGGCGGGACAGGAAGTTCCCGAAGTTTGAGGGGAGGGATAGGAAGTTCGAGGGGCGGGACAGGAAGTTTGAGGGGCAGGACAGGAAGTTGGAGGGGAGGGACAGGAAGTTGGAGGGGCGGGACAGGAAGTTGGAGGGGCGGGACAGGAAGTTTGAGGGGTGGGACAGGAAGTTCCTGAAGTTCGATGGGAGGGACAGGAAGTTCCCGAAGGTCGAGGGGAGGGACAGGAAGTTTGAGAGGCGGGACAGGAAGGATGAGGGGCGGGACAGGAAGTTATTGAACCCTGGGGCTGAGGGTTCTGGAGGGGTGTGAAAGGCCGGGCCCCGCCTCTCCTTCCTAGATTCCGCCTCCTCTCCCTCCCCTCTATCCCTCCCTCCTTCCTTCCCTCCCTCCCTCCCTCCTTCCTTCCCTCCCTCTTTCCTTCCTTCCCTTCCTCTTCTCCCTCCCTCCCTCCCTCCCTCTCTTTAACTCCATCTCCTCTCCCTCCTTCCCTCCCTCCTTCCTTCCTCTCTCCCGCCTTCCCTTCCCTCCCTCCCTCCCTCCTTCCCTCCCTCCTTCCTTCCTCTCTCCCACCTTCCTTCCTTCCCTCCCTCCTTCCTTCTCTCCCTCCTTTCTTCCCTCCCTCCTTCCTTCCTTCCTTCCCTCCCTCCCTCCTTCCCTCCCTCTCCTTCCTTCCTTCCCTCCTTCCCTCCCTCCCTCCCTCCCTTCCTTCCTTCCTTTCCTTCCCTCCTCCCTCCCTCC
>NW_028153318.1:0-10000 GCF_964106915.1 Podarcis gaigeae
TCCACGGTCACCCCGGTGTCCCGGCCCTGGGCACCCCTCCGGTCTGCCGGCCGGGGAGGCTGGGTCTTGCCGGTCTACCTCCGAGGAAGGGAGACTTTCCGGTCGGCCCGACGGAGGCTCACGCCTGCCTGCCGGTCCACCTGACGGCCGGACTGGAACCTCTGCCCGGTCTACTAGCCGGTCCACCTCCGAGAGCGGTTGGCGGAGGGTGCGAAGGACGGAGAAAGGCAGGCTTCCGGGCGTCTGGGTGTCTCCGGCCGCTGCCCGGTCCAGGCCAGGGGCGAGGTTGCCGGTGGCCCCGGTCTACCTGCCGGCAAGCGGGGGTGGCTCGGCCGGTCTTCCAGGCGGAAGGAGCGGAAGCGCTGGACGTTTCCCTGGGGGCAGCCGGGTCTAGCTCCCCGCCGGAAGGGCCGGCAGCGTGGACCGTTCTCCGAGATCGTGGGGCTTCCCGGTCTACCCACCGGAGAGCGCGGCTCTGCCGGGCTACCTGGCGCCCGGCGCGGAACCGCTGGCCGGTCTCCTGGGCCCCGGACCTCGGGAAGCCCAGTCTACACGGCGGAGGAGCCAGCGGCGTTGCCCGGCCTCCAGGCCCTCGGCTCCCCTCCGGTCTACCAGCCAGGAAGGCTGGGTCTTGCCGGTCTTCCTCCGAGATCGTGGGGCTTCCCGGTCTACCCACCGGAGAGCGCGGCTCTGCCGGGCTACCTGGCGCACTGCGCGGAACCGCTGGCCGGTCTACTGGGCCCCGTACCTCGAGAAGCCCAGTCTACCCGGCGGAGGAGCCAGCGGCGTTGCCCGGTCTCCCGGCCCTCGGCTCCCCTCCGGTCTACCGGCTTGGAAGGCTGGGTCTTGCCGGTCTTCCTCCGAGATCTTGGGGCTTCCCGGTCTACCCACCGGAGAGCGCGGCTCTGCCGGGCTACCTGGCGCCCGGCGCGGAACCGCTGGCCGGTCTCCTGGGCCCCGGACCTCGGGAAGCCCAGTCTACCCGGCGGAGGAGCCAGCGGCGTTGCCCGGCCTCCAGGCCCTCGGCTCCCCTCCGGTCTACCAGCCAGGAAGGCTGGGTCTTGCCGGTCTTCCTCCGAGATCGTGGGGCTTCCCGGTCTACCCACCGGAGAGCGCGGCTCTGCCTACTGGGCCCCGGACCTCGGTGAGCCCAGTCTACCCGGCGGAGGAGCCAGCGGCGTTGCCCGGTCTCCCGGCCGTCGGCTCCCCTCCGGTCTACCAGCCAGGAAGGCTGGGTCTTGCCGGTCTTCCTCCGAGATCGTGGGGCTTCCCGGTCTACCCACCGAAGAGCGCGGCTCTGCCGGGCTACCTGGCTCACGGCGCGGAACCGCTGGCCGGTCTACTGGGCCCCGGACCTCGGGAAGCCCAGTCTACCCGGCGGAGGAGCCAGCGGCGTTGCCCGATCTCCCGGCCCACGTCTTCCCTCCGGTCTTCCAGCCGGGAAGGCTGGGTCTTGCCGGTCTTCCTCCGAGATCGTGGGGCTTCCCGGTCTACCCACCGGAGGTCGCGGCTCTGCCGGGCTACCTGGGGCACTGCGCGGAACCGCTGGCCGGTCTACTGGGCCCCGGACCTCGGGAAGCCCAGTCTACCCGGCGGAGGAGCCAGCGGCGTTGCCCGGTCTCCCGGCCCTCGGCTCCCCTCCGGTCTACCGGCTTGGAAGGCTGGGTCTTGCCGGTCTTCCTCCGAGATCGTGGGGCTTCCCGGTCTACCCACCGGAGAGCGCGGCTCTGCCGGGCTACCTGGCGCCCGGAGCGGAACCCCTGGGCGGTCTCCTGGGCCCCGGACCTCGGGAAGCCCAGTCTACCCGGCGGAGGAGCCAGCGGCGTTGCCCGGCCTCCAGGCCCTCGGCTCCCCTCCGGTCTACCAGCCAGGAAGGCTGGGTCTTGCCGGTCTTCCTCCGAGATCGTGGGGCTTCCCGGTCTACCCACCGGAGAGCGCGGCTCTGCCGGGCTACCTGGCGCCCGGCGCGGAACCGCTGGCCGGTCTAAGGGCCCCGGACCTCTTGAAGCCCAGTCTACCCCGCGGAGGAGCCAGCGGCGTTGCCCGGTCTCCCGGCCGTCGGCTCCCCTCCGGTCTACCAGCCAGGAAGGCTGGGTCTTGCCGGTCTTCCTCCGAGATCGTGGGGCTTCCCGGTCTACCCACCGGAGGTCGCGGCTCTGCCGGGCTACCTGGGGCACTGCGCGGAACCGCTGGCCGGTCTAAGGGCCCCGGACCTCTTGAAGCCCAGTCTACCCGGCGGAGGAGCCAGCGGCGTTGCCCGGTCTCCCGGCCCTCGGCTCCCCTCCGGTCTACCAGCCAGGAAGGCTGGGTCTTGCCGGTCTTCCTCCGAGATCGTGGGGCTTCCCGGTCTACCCACCGGAGAGCGCGGCTCTGCCGGGCTACCTGGCGCACGGCGCGGAACCACTGGACGGTCTACTGGGCGCCGGACCTCGGTGAGCCCGGTCTACCCGGCGGAGGAGCCAGCGGCGTTGCCCGGTCTCCCGGCCCTCGTCTTCCCTCCGGTCTACCAGCCGGGAAGGCTGGGTCTTGCCGGTCTTCCTCCGAGATCGTGGGGCTTCCCGGTCTACCCACCGGAGAGCGCGGCTCTGCCGGGCTACCTGGCGCCCGGCGCGGAACCGCTGGCCGGTCTAAGGGCCCCGGACCTCTTGAAGCCCAGTCTACCCGGCGGAGGAGCCAGCGGCGTTGCCCGGTCTCCCGGCCCTCGGCTCCCCTCCGGTCTACCAGCCAGGAAGGCTGGGTCTTGCCGGTCTTCCTCAGAGATCGTGGGGCTTCCCGGTCTACCCACCGGAGAGCGCGGCTCTGCCGGGCTACCTGGCGCCCGGCGCGGAACCGCTGGCCGGTCTACTGGGCCCCGGACCTCGGGAAGCCCAGTCTACCCGGCGTAGGAGCCAGCGGCGTTGCCCGGCCTCCAGGCCCTCGGCTCCCCTCCGGTCTACCAGCCAGGAAGGCTGGGTCTTGCCGGTCTTCCTCCGAGATCGTGGGGCTTCCCGGTCTACCCACCGGAGAGCGCGGCTCTGCCGGGCTACCTGGCGCACGGCGCGGAACCACTGGACGGTCTACTGGGCGCCGGACCTCGGTGAGCCCGGTCTACCCGGCGGAGGAGCCAGCGGCGTTGCCCGGTCTCCCGGCCCTCGTCTTCCCTCCGGTCTACCAGCCGGGAAGGCTGGGTCTTGCCGGTCTTCCTCCGAGATCGTGGGGCTTCCCGGTCTACCCACCGGAGAGCGCGGCTCTGCCGGGCTACCTGGCGCCCGGCGCGGAACCGCTGGCCGGTCTAAGGGCCCCGGACCTCTTGAAGCCCAGTCTACCCCGCGGAGGAGCCAGCGGCGTTGCCCGGTCTCCCGGCCCTCGGCTCCCCTCCGGTCTACCAGCCAGGAAGGCTGGGTCTTGCCGGTCTTCCTCCGAGATCGTGGGGCTTCCCGGTCTACCCACCGGAGAGCGCGGATCTGCCGGGCTACCTGGCGCCCGGCGCGGAACCGCTGGCCGGTCTACTGGGCCCCGGACCTCGGGAAGCCCAGTCTACCCGGCGTAGGAGCCAGCGGCGTTGCCCGGCCTCCAGGCCCTCGGCTCCCCTCCGGTCTACCAGCCAGGAAGGCTGGGTCTTGCCGGTCTTCCTCCGAGATCGTGGGGCTTCCCGGTCTACCCACCGGAGAGCGCGGCTCTGCCGGGCTACCTGGCGCACGGCGCGGAACCACTGGATGGTCTACTGGGCGCCGGACCTCGGTGAGCCCGGTCTACCCGGCGGAGGAGCCAGCGGCGTTGCCCGGTCTCCCGGCCCTCGTCTTCCCTCCGGTCTACCAGCCGGGAAGGCTGGGTCTTGCCGGTCTTCCTCCGAGATCGTGGGGCTTCCCGGTCTACCCACCGGAGGTCGCGGCTCTGCCGGGCTACCTGGCGCCCGGCGCGGAACCGCTGGCCGGTCTACTGGGCCCCGGACCCCGGGAAGCCCAGTCTACCCGGCGGAGGAGCCAGCGGCGTTGCCCGGCCTCCAGGCCCTCGGTACCGCTCCGGTCTACCAGCCAGGAAGGCTGGGTCTTGCCGGTCTTCCTCCGAGATCGTGGGGCTTCCCGGTCTACCCACCGGAGAGCGCGGCTCTGCCGGGCTACCTGGCTCACGGCGCGGAACCGCTGGCCGGTCTACTGGGCCCCGGACCTCGGGAAGCCCAGTCTACCCGGCAGAGGAGCCAGCGGCGTTGCCCGGTCTCCCGGCCCTCGTCTTCCCTCCGGTCTACCAGCCAGGAAGGCTGGGTCTTGCCGGTCTACCGCCGAGATCGGTGGGGGTTTCCGTGTCGGGCCAATCTTCTCGCCGGGGCCCCGGTCTACCTGCCGGAGAGGCTGCGGCTTGCCGGTCTACTAGGGAGGACGGAGGGCTTCCCGGTCTACCTGCCCGTGCCCCCTATGGAGCTTCCAGGTCTACCCGGTCGCTGTAACCCGACGACATCGCCAAGGGTGGGTGGGGTTCGTGGCGACAGCTGCCGTAGAACTCGGTGACTTTGTAGACCGCCGCTTGGCGGCAGCGCAGCAGGTAGGCGATGGAGGGGACGGGTGAGGGTGTGCGTGCGTTCGTTCGTCCTTGCAGGGACGGCAAGGGAGAAAAGTCTTGGTGTGCGTGCGTTCCTTTGCGGGAGGGGGAGCATGCAGAGACACAGGGATACAGAAAGACAAGCACAGAAGCACTCGTGCGCTCTTACACACACGCTTGATTGCGGGGGGGAGGGAGGGAGGGAGAGAGAGAGAGAGAGAGAGAGAGAGAGAGAGAGAGAGAGAGGGGCAGGCAGGCAGGCAGGAAGAAACAAAATCTCTCTCGTCTCTCTCTCTCTCTTTCTCGCTCGCTCTCTCTCTCTCTCTCTCACACACACACACACACACAAACACATAAAAAGAAAAAGAAAAGACACAAACAGTCGTTTGCGGGAGAGGGAGACAGAAGAGCACAAAATTTCTCTCTCACACTAAGCAGACACTCAAACACAGCATGTGCTTGTGTGCAGGGGAGACAGACAGGGACAGAGAGATGGACACAAAATATCACTCCAGCGCGCGCACACGCACACCAAAGAAACCACCCCCGCCCACGACATCGCCAAGGGTGATCCCTTGCCGTCCCTGCAAGGACGTACGCACGCACGTACGCACGAACGCGTACCCCGCCCTGCCCCACAACACCCCACCCCTCTCCTCCATCGCCTACCTGCTGCTCTGCTGCCAAGCGGCGGTCTACAAAGTCACCGAGGTCTACGGCAGCTGTCGCCACGAACGCCGCCCTTGGCGATGTGCTTGTGTGCTGGTGGGGGGAGAGAGAGAGAGAGAGAGAGAGAGAGAGAGAGAGAGAGAGAGAGACCCAAAATAGATCACGTAGAGAGAGGGAGGCGGGCGGGCGGGCGGGCATGCCAGCACACACACACACTCACGCATCTCCCATTTAGACCCCACGAATGCACGCACGCACGCACGCACGATCTTCACAACAATAGGGATACGACGGAGGAGGAGGAGGAGGAGGAGGAGGAGGAGGAGGAGGAGGAGGAGGAGAAGAAGAAGAAGAAGAAGAAGAAGAAGAAGAAGAAGAAGAAGAAGAAGAAGAAGAAGAAGAAGAAGAAGAAGAAGAAGAAGACTGCCCTGCCCTTACTATGCTTGGCCACACGAGGGCGCTCCTAATAAAAAAGGGCCAGGTTATTACCCGGTCTACCTGGTGGGGGGGGAGGAGGAGGCAGACAGACAGGCTGGCAGTGTGGGCGTCCCTTGCCTGCCTGCCTGCCTGCGGCCGCCTGTCGCTTCTATACAAAGGACCAGGTTCTTACCCGGTCTACCTGGTGGCAGGCAGGCAGGGGACGTCCACGCTCCCTGCCTGCCTGCGGCCGCCTGGCGCTCCTTAACAAACCAGGTTCTTACTCGGTCTACCTGGGGGGGAGAGAGGCAGGCAGGCAGGCAGGCAGGCAGGCAGGCAGGCAGGCAGGCAAGCAGGGAGCTCGGACGTCCACTGCCTCCCTGCCTGCCTGCCTGCGGCCGCCTGGCGCTTCTATACAAAGGACCAGGTTCTTACCCGGTCTACCTGGGGACAGGCAGGCAGGGGATGTCCACGCTCCCTGCCTGCCTGCCTGCCTGCCTGCCTGCCTGCATGCCTGCCTGCCTGCCTGCCTGCCTGCCTGCCTGCGGCCGCCTGGCGCTCCTTAACAAAGGGCCATGTTCTTACTCGGTCTACCTGGGGGGGGAGAGAGGCAGGCAGGCAGGCAGGCGGGCAGGCGGGCAGGCAGGCAGGCAGGCAGGCAGGCAGGCAGGCAGGCAGGCAGGGAGCTCGGACGTCCACTGCCTCCCTGCCTGCCTGCCTGCGGCCGCCTAGCGCTTCTAAACAAAGGGCCAGGTTCTTACCCGGTCTACCTGGGGGCAGGCAGGCAGGCAGGGGACGTCCACGCTCCCTGCCTGCCTGCGCTGCCAGCCCCTTGACGCTTCTAAACAAAGGGCCAGGTTCTTACTCGGTCTACCTGGGGGGGGGGAGAGGCAGGCAGGGGACGTCCATGCTCCCTGCCTGCCTGCCTGCATTCCTGCCTACCTGCCTGCGGCCGCCTGGCGCTTCTATACAAAGGACCAGGTTCTTACCCGGTCTACCTGGGGACAGGCAGGCAGGGGATGTCCACGCTCCCTGCCTGCCTGCCTGCCTGCCTGCCTGCCTGCCTGCCTGCCTGCCTGCCTGCCTGCCTGCCTGCCTGCCTGCCTGCCTGCCTGCCTGCCTGCCTGCCTGCCGCCGCCTGGCGCTCCTTAACAAAGGGCCATGTTCTTACTCGGTCTACCTGGGGGGGGAGAGAGGCAGGCAGGCAGGCGGGCAGGCAGGCAGGCAGGCAGGCAGGCAGGCAGGCAGGCAGGCAGGCAGGCAGGCAGGGAGCTCGGACGTCCACTGCCTCCCTGCCTGCCTGCCTGCGGCCGCCTAGCGCTTCTAAACAAAGGGCCAGGTTCTTACCCGGTCTACCTGGGGGCAGGCAGGCAGGCAGGGGACGTCCACGCTCCCTGCCTGCCTGCGCTGCCAGCCCCTTGACGCTTCTAAACAAAGGGCCAGGTTCTTACTCGGTCTACCTGGGGGGGGGGAGAGGCAGGCAGGGGACGTCCATGCTCCCTGCCTGCCTGCCTGCATTCCTGCCTACCTGCCTGCGGCCGCCTGGCGCTTCTATACAAAGGACCAGGTTCTTACCCGGTCTACCTGGGGACAGGCAGGCAGGGGATGTCCACGCTCCCTGCCTGCCTGCCTGCCTGCCTGCCTGCCTGCCTGCCTGCCTGCCTGCCTGCCTGCCTGCCTGCCTGCCTGCCTGCCTGCCTGCCTGCCTGCCTGCCGCCGCCTGGCGCTCCTTAACAAAGGGCCATGTTCTTACTCGGTCTACCTGGGGGGGGAGAGAGGCAGGCAGGCAGGCGGGCAGGCAGGCAGGCAGGCAGGCAGGCAGGCAGGCAGGCAGGCAGGCAGGCAGGGAGCTCGGACGTCCACTGCCTCCCTGCCTGCCTGCCTGCGGCCGCCTAGCGCTTCTAAACAAAGGGCCAGGTTCTTACCCGGTCTACCTGGGGGCAGGCAGGCAGGCAGGGGACGTCCACGCTCCCTGCCTGCCTGCGCTGCCAGCCCCTTGACGCTTCTAAACAAAGGGCCAGGTTCTTACTCGGTCTACCTGGGGGGGGGGAGAGGCAGGCAGGGGACGTCCATGCTCCCTGCCTGCCTGCCTGCATTCCTGCCTACCTGCCTGCGGCCGCCTGGCGCTTCTATACAAAGGACCAGGTTCTTACCCGGTCTACCTGGGGACAGGCAGGCAGGGGATGTCCACGCTCCCTGCCTGCCTGCCTGCCTGCCTGCCTGCCTGCCTGCCTGCCTGCCTGCCTGCCTGCCTGCATGCCTGCCTGCCTGCCTGCCTGCCTGCCTGCCTGCCGCCGCCTGGCGCTCCTTAACAAAGGGCCATGTTCTTACTCGGTCTACCTGGGGGGGGAGAGAGGCAGGCAGGCAGGCGGGCAGGCAGGCAGGCAGGCAGGCAGGCAGGCAGGCAGGCAGGCAGGCAGGCAGGGAGCTCGGACGTCCACTGCCTCCCTGCCTGCCTGCCTGCGGCCGCCTAGCGCTTCTAAACAAAGGGCCAGGTTCTTACCCGGTCTACCTGGGGGCAGGCAGGCAGGCAGGGGACGTCCACGCTCCCTGCCTGCCTGCGCTGCCAGCCCCTTGACGCTTCTAAACAAAGGGCCAGGTTCTTACTCGGTCTACCTGGGGGGGGGGGAGAGGCAGGCAGGGGACGTCCATGCTCCCTGCCTGCCTGCCTGCATTCCTGCCTACCTGCCTGCGGCCGCCTGGCGCTTCTATACAAAGGACCAGGTTCTTACCCGGTCTACCTGGGGACAGGCAGGCAGGGGATGTCCACGCTCCCTGCCTGCCTGCCTGCCTGCCTGCCTGCCTGCCTGCCTGCGCTGCCAGCCCCTTGACGCTTCTAAACAAAGGGCCAGGTTCTTACTCGGTCTACCTGGGGGGGAGAGGCAGGCAGGGGACGTCCATGCTCCCTGCCTGCCTGCGCTGCCAGCCCCTTGACGCTTCTAAACAAAGGGCCAGGTTCTTACTCGGTCTACCTGGGGGGGGGAGAGGCAGGCAGGGGACGTCCATGCTCCCTGCCTGCCTGCCTGCATTCCTGCCTACCTGCCTACCTGCCTGCGGCCGCCTGGCGCTTCTATACAAAGGACCAGGTTCTTACCCGGTCTACCTGGGGGCAGGCAGGCAGGCAGGGGACGTCCACGCTCCCTGCCTGCCTGCGCTGCCAGCCCCTTGACGCTTCTAAACAAAGGGCCAGGTTCTTACTCGGTCTACCTGGGGGGGGGGAGAGGCAGGCAGGGGACGTCCATGCTCCCTGCCTGCCTGCCTGCATTCCTGCCTACCTGCCTGCGGCCGCCTGGCGCTTCTATACAAAGGACCAGGTTCTTACCCGGTCTACCTGGGGACAGGCAGGCAGGGGATGTCCACGCTCCCTGCCTGCCTGCCTGCCTGCCTGCCTGCCTGCCTGCCTGCCTGCCTGCCTGCCTGCCTGCCTGCCTGCCTGCCTGCCTGCCTGCCTGCCTGCCTGCCGCCGCCTGGCGCTCCTTAACAAAGGGCCATGTTCTTACTCGGTCTACCTGGGGGGGGAGAGAGGCAGGCAGGCAGGCGGGCAGGCAGGCAGGCAGGCAGGCAGGCAGGCAGGCAGGCAGGCAGGCAGGCAGGGAGCTCGGACGTCCACTGCCTCCCTGCCTGCCTGCCTGCGGCCGCCTAGCGCTTCTAAACAAAGGGCCAGGTTCTTACCCGGTCTACCTGGGGGCAGGCAGGCAGGCAGGGGACGTCCACGCTCCCTGCCTGCCTGCGCTGCCAGCCCCTTGACGCTTCTAAACAAAGGGCCAGGTTCTTACTCGGTCTACCTGGGGGGGGGGAGAGGCAGGCAGGGGACGTCCATGCTCCCTGCCTGCCTGCCTGCATTCCTGCCTACCTGCCTGCGGCCGCCTGGCGCTTCTATACAAAGGACCAGGTTCTTACCCGGTCTACCTGGGGACAGGCAGGCAGGGGATGTCCACGCTCCCTGCCTGCCTGCCTGCCTGCCTGCCTGCCTGCCTGCCTGCCTGCCTGCCTGCCTGCCTGCCTGCATGCCTGCCTGCCTGCCTGCCTGCCTGCCTGCCTGCCGCCGCCTGGCGCTCCTTAACAAAGGGCCATGTTCTTACTCGGTCTACCTGGGGGGGGAGAGAGGCAGGCAGGCAGGCGGGCAGGCAGGCAGGCAGGCAGGCAGGCAGGCAGGCAGGCAGGCAGGCAGGCAGGGAGCTCGGACGTCCACTGCCTCCCTGCCTGCCTGCCTGCGGCCGCCTAGCGCTTCTAAACAAAGGGCCAGGTTCTTACCCGGTCTACCTGGGGGCAGGCAGGCAGGCAGGGGACGTCCACGCTCCCTGCCTGCCTGCGCTGCCAGCCCCTTGACGCTTCTAAACAAAGGGCCAGGTTCTTACTCGGTCTACCTGGGGGGGGGGGAGAGGCAGGCAGGGGACGT
>NW_028153318.1:22500-30000 GCF_964106915.1 Podarcis gaigeae
ACATCGGGAAGCCCAGTCTACCCGGCGGAGGAGCCAGCGGCGTTGCCCGATCTCCCGGCCCACGTCTTCCCTCCGGTCTTCCAGCCGGGAAGGCTGGGTCTTGCCGGTCTTCCTCCGAGATCGTGGGGCTTCCCGGTCTACCCACCGGAGGTCGCGGCTCTGCCGGGCTACCTGGGGCACTGCGCGGAACCGCTGGCCGGTCTACTGGGCCCCGGACCTCGGGAAGCCCAGTCTACCCGGCGGAGGAGCCAGCGGCGTTGCCCGGTCTCCCGGCCCTCGGCTCCCCTCCGGTCTACCGGCTTGGAAGGCTGGGTCTTGCCGGTCTTCCTCCGAGATCGTGGGGCTTCCCGGTCTACCCACCGGAGAGCGCGGATCTGCCGGGCTACCTGGCGCCCGGCGCGGAACCGCTGGGCGGTCTCCTGGGCCCCGGACCTCGGGAAGACCAGTCTACCCGGCGGAGGAGCCAGCGGCGTTGCCCGGCCTCCAGGCCCTCGGCTCCCCTCCGGTCTACCAGCCAGGAAGGCTGGGTCTTGCCGGTCTTCCTCCGAGATCGTGGGGCTTCCCGGTCTACCCACCGGAGAGCGCGGCTCTGCCGGGCTACCTGGGGCACTGCGCGGAACCGCTGGCCTGTCTACTGGGCCCCGGACCTCTTGAAGCCCAGTCTACCCCGCGGAGGAGCCAGCGGCGTTGCCCGGTCTCCCGGCCCTCGGCTCCCCTCCGGTCTACCAGCCAGGAAGGCTGGGTCTTGCCGGTCTTCCTCAGAGATCGTGGGGCTTCCCGGTCTACCCACCGAAGAGCGCGGCTCTGCCGGGCTACCTGGCTCACGGCGCGGAACCGCTGGCCGGTCTCCTGGGCCCCGGACCTCGGGAAGCCCAGTCTACCCGGCGGAGGAGCCAGCGGCGTTGCCCGGTCTCCCGGCCCTCGGCTCCCCTCCGGTCTACCGGCTTGGAAGGCTGGGTCTTGCCGGTCTTCCTCCGAGATCGTGGGGCTTCCCGGTCTACCCACCGGAGAGCGCGGCTCTGCCGGGCTACCTGGCGCACGGCGCGGAACCACTGGACGGTCTACTGGGCGCCGGACCTCGGTGAGCCCGGTCTACCCGGGGGAGGAGCCAGCGGCGTTGCCCGGTCTCCCGGCCCTCGTCTTCCCTCCGGTCTACCAGCCGGGAAGGCTGGGTCTTGCCGGTCTTCCTCCGAGATCGTGGGGCTTCCCGGTCTACCCACCGGAGAGCGCGGCTCTGCCGGGCTACCTGGCGCCCGGCGCGGAACCGCTGGCCGGTCTCCTGGGCCCCGGACCTCTTGAAGCCCAGTCTACCCCGCGGAGGAGCCAGCGGCGTTGCCCGGTCTCCCGGCCCTCGGCTCCCCTCCGGTCTACCAGCCAGGAAGGCTGGGTCTTGCCGGTCTTCCACCGAGATCGTGGGGCTTCCCGGTCTACCCACCGGAGAGCGCGGATCTGCCGGGCTACCTGGCGCCCGGCGCGGAACCGCTGGGCGGTCTCCTGGGCCCCGGACCTCGGGAAGACCAGTCTACCCGGCGGAGGAGCCAGCGGCGTTGCCCGGCCTCCAGGCCCTCGGCTCCCCTCCGGTCTACCAGCCAGGAAGGCTGGGTCTTGCCGGTCTTCCTCCGAGATCGTGGGGCTTCCCGGTCTACCCACCGGAGAGCGCGGCTCTGCCGGGCTACCTGGGGCACTGCGCGGAACCGCTGGCCTGTCTACTGGGCCCCGGACCTCTTGAAGCCCAGTCTACCCCGCGGAGGAGCCAGCGGCGTTGCCCGGTCTCCCGGCCCTCGGCTCCCCTCCGGTCTACCAGCCAGGAAGGCTGGGTCTTGCCGGTCTTCCTCAGAGATCGTGGGGCTTCCCGGTCTACCCACCGAAGAGCGCGGCTCTGCCGGGCTACCTGGCTCACGGCGCGGAACCGCTGGCCGGTCTCCTGGGCCCCGGACCTCGGGAAGCCCAGTCTACCCGGCGGAGGAGCCAGCGGCGTTGCCCGGTCTCCCGGCCCTCGGCTCCCCTCCGGTCTACCGGCTTGGAAGGCTGGGTCTTGCCGGTCTTCCTCCGAGATCGTGGGGCTTCCCGGTCTACCCACCGGAGAGCGCGGCTCTGCCGGGCTACCTGGCGCACGGCGCGGAACCACTGGACGGTCTACTGGGCGCCGGACCTCGGTGAGCCCGGTCTACCCGGGGGAGGAGCCAGCGGCGTTGCCCGGTCTCCCGGCCCTCGTCTTCCCTCCGGTCTACCAGCCGGGAAGGCTGGGTCTTGCCGGTCTTCCTCCGAGATCGTGGGGCTTCCCGGTCTACCCACCGGAGAGCGCGGCTCTGCCGGGCTACCTGGCGCCCGGCGCGGAACCGCTGGCCGGTCTCCTGGGCCCCGGACCTCTTGAAGCCCAGTCTACCCCGCGGAGGAGCCAGCGGCGTTGCCCGGTCTCCCGGCCCTCGGCTCCGCTCCGGTCTACCAGCCAGGAAGGCTGGGTCTTGCCGGTCTTCCTCCGAGATCGTGGGGCTTCCCGGTCTACCCACCGGAGAGCGCGGATCTGCCGGGCTACCTGGCGCCCGGCGCGGAACCGCTGGCCGGTCTACTGGGCCCCGGACCTCGGGAAGCCCAGTCTACCCGGCGGAGGAGCCAGCGGCGTTGCCCGGTCTCCCGGCCCTCGGCTCCCCTCCGGTCTACCGGCTTGGAAGGCTGGGTCTTGCCGGTCTTCCTCCGAGATCGTGGGGCTTCCCGGTCTACCCACCGGAGAGCGCGGCTCTGCCGGGCTACCTGGCGCCCGGCGCGGAACCGCTGGGCGGTCTCCTGGGCCCCGGACCTCGGGAAGCCCAGTCTACCCGGCGGAGGAGCCAGCGGCGTTGCCCGGCCTCCAGGCCCTCGGCTCCCCTCCGGTCTACCAGCCAGGAAGGCTGGGTCTTGCCGGTCTTCCTCCGAGATCGTGGGGCTTCCCGGTCTACCCACCGGAGAGCGCGGCTCTGCCGGGCTACCTGGGGCACTGCGCGGAACCGCTGGCCTGTCTACTGGGCCCCGGACCTCTTGAAGCCCAGTCTACACCGCGGAGGAGCCAGCGGCGTTGCCCGGTCTCCCGGCCCTCGGCTCCCCTCCGGTCTACCAGCCAGGAAGGCTGGGTCTTGCCGGTCTTCCTCCGAGATCGTGGGGCTTCCCGGTCTACCCACCGAAGAGCGCGGCTCTGCCGGGCTACCTGGCTCACGGCGCGGAACCGCTGGCCGGTCTCCTGGGCCCCGGACCTCGGGAAGCCCAGTCTACCCGGCGGAGGAGCCAGCGGCGTTGCCCGGTCTCCCGGCCCTCGTCTTCCCTCCGGTCTACCAGCCGGGAAGGCTGGGTCTTGCCGGTCTTCCTCCGAGATCGTGGGGCTTCCCGGTCTACCCACCGGAGAGCCTGGCTCTGCCGGGCTACCTTGCGCACGGCGCGGAACCACTGGACGGTCTACTGGGCGCCGGACCTCGGTGAGCCCGGTCTACCCGGCGGAGGAGCCAGCGGCGTTGCCCGGTCTCCCGGCCCTCGTCTTCCCTCCGGTCTACCAGCCGGGAAGGCTGGGTCTTGCCGGTCTTCCTCAGAGATCGTGGGGCTTCCCGGTCTACCCACCGGAGAGCGCGGCTCTGCCGGGCTACCTGGCGCCCGGCGCGGAACCGCTGGCCGGTCTCCTGGGCCCCGGACCCCTTGAAGCACAGTCTACCCCGCGGAGGAGCCAGCGGCGTTGCCCGGTCTCCCGGCCCTCGGCTCCCCTCCGGTCTACCGGCTTGGAAGGCTGGGTCTTGCCGGTCTTCCTCCGAGATCGTGGGGCTTCCCGGTCTACCCACCGGAGAGCGCGGCTCTGCCGGGCTACCTGGCGCCCGGCGCGGAACCGCTGGGCGGTCTCCTGGGCCCCGGACCTCGGGAAGCCCAGTCTACCCGGCGGAGGAGCCAGCGGCGTTGCCCGGCCTCCAGGCCCTCGGCTCCCCTCCGGTCTACCAGCCAGGAAGGCTGGGTCTTGCCGGTCTTCCTCCGAGATCGTGGGGCTTCCCGGTCTACCCACCGGAGAGCGCGGCTCTGCCGGGCTACCTGGGGCACTGCGCGGAACCGCTGGCCTGTCTACTGGGCCCCGGACCTCTTGAAGCCCAGTCTACACCGCGGAGGAGCCAGCGGCGTTGCCCGGTCTCCCGGCCCTCGGCTCCCCTCCGGTCTACCAGCCAGGAAGGCTGGGTCTTGCCGGTCTTCCTCCGAGATCGTGGGGCTTCCCGGTCTACCCACCGAAGAGCGCGGCTCTGCCGGGCTACCTGGCTCACGGCGCGGAACCGCTGGCCGGTCTCCTGGGCCCCGGACCTCGGGAAGCCCAGTCTACCCGGCGGAGGAGCCAGCGGCGTTGCCCGGTCTCCCGGCCCTCGTCTTCCCTCCGGTCTACCAGCCGGGAAGGCTGGGTCTTGCCGGTCTTCCTCCGAGATCGTGGGGCTTCCCGGTCTACCCACCGGAGAGCCTGGCTCTGCCGGGCTACCTTGCGCACGGCGCGGAACCACTGGACGGTCTACTGGGCGCCGGACCTCGGTGAGCCCGGTCTACCCGGCGGAGGAGCCAGCGGCGTTGCCCGGTCTCCCGGCCCTCGTCTTCCCTCCGGTCTACCAGCCGGGAAGGCTGGGTCTTGCCGGTCTTCCTCAGAGATCGTGGGGCTTCCCGGTCTACCCACCGGAGAGCGCGGCTCTGCCGGGCTACCTGGCGCCCGGCGCGGAACCGCTGGCCGGTCTCCTGGGCCCCGGACCCCTTGAAGCACAGTCTACCCCGCGGAGGAGCCAGCGGCGTTGCCCGGTCTCCCGGCCCTCGGCTCCCCTCCGGTCTACCAGCCAGGAAGGCTGGGTCTTGCCGGTCTTCCTCCGAGATCGTGGGGCTTCCCGGTCTACCCACCGGAGAGCGCGGATCTGCCGGGCTACCTGGCGCCCGGCGCGGAACCGCTGGCCGGTCTACTGGGCCCCGGACCTCGGGAAGCCCAGTCTACCCGGCGTAGGAGCCAGCGGCGTTGCCCGGCCTCCAGGCCCTCGGCTCCCCTCCGGTCTACCAGCCAGGAAGGCTGGGTCTCGCCGGTCTTCCTCCGAGATCGTGGGGCTTCCCGGTCTACCCACCGGAGAGCGCGGCTCTGCCGGGCTACCTGGCGCACGGCGCGGAACCACTGGACGGTCTACTGGGCGCCGGACCTCGGTGAGCCCGGTCTACCCGGCGGAGGAGCCAGCGGCGTTGCCCGGTCTCCCGGCCCTCGTCTTCCCTCCGGTCTACCAGCCAGGAAGGCTGGGTCTTGCCGGTCTTCCTCCGAGATCGTGGGGCTTCCCGGTCTACCCACCGGAGAGCGCGGATCTGCCGGGCTACCTGGCGCCCGGCGCGGAACCGCTGGCCGGTCTACTGGGCTCCGGACCTCGGGAAGCCCAGTCTACCCGGCGTAGGAGCCAGCGGCGTTGCCCGGTCTCCCGGCCCTCGGCTCCCCTCCGGTCTACCAGCCAGGAAGGCTGGGTCTTGCCGGTCTTCCTCCGAGATCGTGGGGCTTCCCGGTCTACCCACCGGAGAGCGCGGCTCTGCCGGGCTACCTGGCGCACGGCGCGGAACCACTGGACGGTCTACTGGGCGCCGGACCTCGGTGAGCCCAGTCTACCCGGCGTAGGAGCCAGCGGCGTTGCCCGGTCTCCCGGCCCTCGGCTCCCCTCCGGTCTACCAGCCAGGAAGGCTGGGTCTTGCCGGTCTTCCTCCGAGATCGTGGGGCTTCCCGGTCTACCCACCGGAGAGCGCGGCTCTGCCGGGCTACCTGGCGCACGGCGCGGAACCACTGGACGGTCTACTGGGCGCCGGACCTCGGTGAGCCCGGTCTACCCGGCGGAGGAGCCAGCGGCGTTGCCCGGCCTCCAAGCCCTCGGCTCCGCTCCGGTCTACCAGCCAGGAAGGCTGGGTCTTGCCGGTCTTCCTCCGAGATCGTGGGGCTTCCCGGTCTACCCACCGGAGAGCGCGGCTCTGCCGGGCTACCTGGCTCACGGCGCGGAACCGCTGGCCGGTCTACTGGGCCCCGGACCTCGGGAAGCCCAGTCTACCCGGCGTAGGAGCCAGCGGCGTTGCCCGGTCTCCCGGCCCTCGTCTTCCCTCCGGTCTACCAGCCAGGAAGGCTGGGTCTTGCCGGTCTACCGCCGAGATAGGTGGGGGTTTCCGTGTCGGGCCAATCTTCTCGCCGGGCCCCCGGTCTACCTGCCGGAGAGGCTGCGGCTTGCCGGTCTACTAGGGAGGACGGCGGGCTTCCCGGTCTACCTGCCCGTGCCCCCTATGGAGCTTCCAGGTCTACCCGGTCGCTGTAACCCGACGACATCGCCAAGGGTGGGTGGGGTTCGTGGCGACAGCTGCCGTAGAACTCGGTGACTTTGTAGACCGCCGCTTGGCGGCAGCGCAGCAGGTAGGCGATGGAGGGGACGGGTGAGGGTGTGCGTGCGTTCGTTCGTCCTTGCAGGGACGGCAAGGGAGAAAAGTCTTGGTGTGCGTGCGTTCCTTTGCGGGAGGGGGAGCATGCAGAGACACAGGGATACAGAAAGACAAGCACAGAAGCACTCGTGCGCTCTTACACACACGCTTGATTGCGGGGGGGAGGGAGGGAGGGAGGGAGGGAGGGAGGGAGAGAGAGAGAGAGAGAGAGAGAGAGAGAGAGAGAGAGAGGGGCAGGCAGGCAGGCAGGAAGAAACAAAATCTCTCTCGTCTCTCTCTCTCTCTCTCTCTTTCTCGCTCGCTCTCTCTCTCTCTCTCTCTCTCACACACACACACACAAAAACATAAAAAGAAAAAGAAAAGACACAAACAGTCGTTTGCGGGAGAGGGAGACAGAAGAGCACAAAATTTCTCTCTCACACTAAGCAGACACTCAAACACAGCATGTGCTTGTGTGCAGGGGAGACAGACAGGGACAGAGAGATGGACACAAAATATCACTCCAGCGCGCACACACGCACACCAAAGAAACCACCCCCGCCCACGACATCGCCAAGGGTGATCCCTTGCCGTCCCTGCAAGGACGTACGCACGCACGTACGCACGAACGCGTACCCCGCCCTGCCCCACAACACCCCACCCCTCTCCTCCATCGCCTACCTGCTGCTCTGCTGCCAAGCGGCGGTCTACAAAGTCACCGAGGTCTACGGCAGCTGTCGCCACGAACGCCGCCCTTGGCGATGTGCTTGTGTGCTGGTGGGGGGGGGGGAGAGAGAGAGAGAGAGAGAGAGAGAGAGAGAGAGAGAGAGACCCAAAATAGATCACGTAGAGAGAGGGAGGCGGGCGGGCGGGCGGGCATGCCAGCACACACACACACTCACGCATCTCCCATTTAGACCCCACGAATGCACGCACGCACGCACGCACGGACGATCTTCACAACAATAGGGATACGACGGAGGAGGAGGAGGAGGAGGAGGAGGAGGAGGAGGAGGAGGAGAAAAAGAAGAAGAAGAAGAAGAAGAAGAAGAAGAGAAGAAGAAGAAGAAGAAGAAGAAGAAGAAGAAGAAGAAGAAGAAG
>NW_028153317.1:0-25132 GCF_964106915.1 Podarcis gaigeae
AAATATGTTGCCAAACTATTGCAAACTATCCCCTGAAAGGTTTTTCGGTGGAAACAGATGCGTTTTTATCATCGGAAAAAGAATTAGCCCTCGATGTCTGAACAACTATTTTTTTGAAAAAATCCCTAAGCCTCGCGGTCACAATTTCTTCAAAATTTCTGACGTTCTGCAATTCACTCAAAAATGGTGCCAAACTGTTGCAGACCACCCCCTGAAAGGTTTTTCGGTAGAAACAGATGCGTTTTTATAATCGGAAACAGAATTACCCCTCGATGTCTGAACAACTTTTTTTTGAAAAAATCCCTAAGCCACGCGGTGAGAATTTCAGGAAAAAATCTGACGTTCTGCAATTCACTCAAAAATGGTGCCAAACTGTTGCAAACGATCCCCTGAAATGTTTTTCGGTGGAAACAGATGCGTTTTTATCATCGGAAACAGAATTAGCCCTCAACGTCTGAACAACTTTTTTTTGAAAAATCCCTAAGCCGCGCGGTCACAATTTCCTCAAAATTTCTGACGTTCTGCAATTCACTCAAAAATGGTGCCAAACTGTTGCAAACGATCCCCTGAAAGGTTTTTCGGTGAAAACAGATGCATTTTTATCATCGGAAACAGAATTACACCTCGATTTCTGAACAACTTTTTTTTTGAAAAAGTCCCCAAGCCGCGCGGTCACAATTTCTTCAAAATTTCTGACGTTCTGCAATTCACTCAAAAATGGTGGCAAACTGTTGCAGACCACCCCCTGAAAGGTTTTTCGGTAGAAACAGATGCGTTTTTTATCATCGGAAACAGAATTACCCCTCGATGTCTGAACAACTTTTTTTTGAAAAAAGCCCTAAGCCACGCGGTCAGAATTTCAGGAAAAAATCTGACGTTCTGCAATTCACTCAAAAATGTTGCCAAACTATTGCAAAGCATCCCCTGAAAGGTTTTTCGGTGAAAACAGATGCGTTTTTATCATCGGAAACAGAATTACCCCTCGATGTCTGAACAACTTTTTTTTGACAAAATCCCTAAGCCGCGCGGTCACAATTTCTTCAAAATTTCTGACGTTCTGCAATTCACTCAAAAATGGTGCCAAACTGTTGCAAACGATTCCTTGAAAGGTTTCTCGGTGGAAACAGATGCGTTTTTATCATCGGAAAAAGAATTAGCCCACGATGTCTGAACAACTATTTTTTGAAAAAATCCCTAAGCCATGCGGTAGGAATTTCAGCAAAAATCTGACGTTCTGCAATTCACTCAAAAATGGTGCCAAACTGTTGCAAACGATCCCCTGAAAGGTTTTTCGGTGGAAACAGATTCGTTTTTATCATCGGAAACAGACATAGCCCTCGATGTCTGAACAATTTTTTTAAAAAAAATCCCTAAGCCGCGCGGTCACAATTTCTTCAAAATTTCTGACGTTCTGCAATTCACTCAAAAATGGTGCCAAACTGTTGCAAACGATCCCCTGAAAGGTTTTTCGGTGGAAACAGATGCGTTTTTATCATCGGAAACAGACTTAGCCCTCGATGTCTGAACAATTTTTTTTGAAAAAAATCCCTAAGCCTCGCGGTCACAATTTCTTCAAAATTTCTGACGTTCTGCAATTCACTCAAAAATGGTGCCAAACTGTTGCAGACCACCCCCTGAAAGGTTTTTCGGTAGAAACAGATGCGTTTTTATAATCGGAAACAGAATTACCCCTCGATGTCTGAACAACTTTTTTTTGAAAAAATCCCTAAGCCACGCGGTGAGAATTTCAGGAAAAAATCTGACGTTCTGCAATTCACTCAAAAATGGTGCCAAACTGTTGCAAACGATCCCCTGAAATGTTTTTCGGTGGAAACAGATGCGTTTTTATCATCGGAAACAGAATTAGCCCTCAACGTCTGAACAACTTTTTTTTGAAAAAATCCCTAAGCCGCGCGGTCACAATTTCCTCAAAATTTCTGACGTTCTGCAATTCACTCAAAAATGGTGCCAAACTGTTGCAAACGATCCCCTGAAAGGTTTTTCGGTGAAAACAGATGCATTTTTATCATCGGAAACAGAATTACACCTCGATTTCTGAACAACTTTTTTTTGAAAAAGTCCCCAAGCCGCGCGGTCACAATTTCTTCAAAATTTCTGACGTTCTGCAATTCACTCAAAAATGGTGGCAAACTGTTGCAGACCACCCCCTGAAAGGTTTTTCGGTAGAAACAGATGCGTTTTTATCATCGGAAACAGAATTACCCCTCGATGTCTGAACAACTTTTTTTTGACAAAATCCCTAAGCCGCGCGGTCACAATTTCTTCAAAATTTCTGACGTTCTGCAATTCACTCAAAAATGGTGCCAAACTGTTGCAAACGATTCCTTGAAAGGTTTCTCGGTGGAAACAGATGCGTTTTTATCATCGGAAAAAGAATTAGCCCACGATGTCTGAACAACTATTTTTTGAAAAAATCCCTAAGCCATGCGGTAGGAATTTCAGCAAAAATCTGACGTTCTGCAATTCACTCAAAAATGGTGCCAAACTGTTGCAAACGATCCCCTGAAAGGTTTTTCGGTGGAAACAGATTCGTTTTTATCATCGGAAACAGACATAGCCCTCGATGTCTGAACAATTTTTTTAAAAAAAATCCCTAAGCCGCGCGGTCACAATTTCTTCAAAATTTCTGACGTTCTGCAATTCACTCAAAAATAGTGCCAAACTGTTGCAAACGATCCCCTGAAAGGTTTTTCGGTGGAAACAGATGCGTTTTTATCATCGGAAACAGACTTAGCCCTCGATGTCTGAACAATTTTTTTTGAAAAAATCCCTAAGCCGCGCGGTCACAATTTCTTCAAAATTTCTGACGTTCTGCAATTCACTCAAAAATGGTGCCAAACTGTTGCAGACCACCCCTGAAAGGTTTTTCGGTAGAAACAGATGCGTTTTTATCATCGGAAACAGAATTACCCCTCGATGTCTGAACAACTTTTTTTTGAAAAAATCCCTAAGCCACGCGGTGAGAATTTCAGGAAAAAATCTGACGTTCTGCAATTCACTCAAAAATGGTGCCAAACTGTTGCAAACGATCCCCTGAAATGTTTTTCGGTGGAAACAGATGCGTTTTTATCATCGGAAACAGAATTACACCTCAACGTCTGAACAACTTTTTTTGGAAAAAATCCCTAAGCCGCGCGGTCACAATTTCCTCAAAATTTCTGACGTTCTGCAATTCACTCAAAAATGGTGGCAAACTGTTGCAGACCACCCCCTGAAAGGTTTTTCGGTAGAAACAGATGCGTTTTTATCATCGGAAACAGAATTACACCTCGATTTCTGAACAACTTTTTTTTGAAAAAGTCCCCAAGCCACGCGGTCAGAATTTCAGGAAAAAATCTGACGTTCTGCAATTCACTCAAAAATGGTGCCAAACTGTTGCAAACCATCCCCTGAAAGGTTTTTCGGTGAAAACAGATGCGTTTTTATCATCGGAAACAGAATTACACCTCGATGTCTGAACAACTTTTTTTTGAAAAAGTCCCCAAGCCGCGCGGTCACAATTTCTTCAAAATTTCTGACGTTCTGCAATTCACTCAAAAATGGTGCCAAACTGTTGCAAACAATCCCCTGAAATGTTTTTCGGTGGAAACAGATGCGTTTTTATCATCGGAAACAGAATTAGCCCTCAACGTCTGAACAACTTTTTTTGAAAAAATCCCTAAGCCACGCGGTCAGAATTTCAGGAAAAAATCTGACGTTCTGCAATTCACTCAAAAATGGTGCCAAACTGTTGCAAACCATCCCCTGAAAGGTTTTTCGGTGAAAACAGATGCGTTTTTATCATCGGAAACAGAATTAGCCCTCAACGTCTGAACAACTTTTTTTTGAAAAAATCCCTAAGCCGCGCGGTCACAATTTCCTCAAAATTTCTGACGTTCTGCAATTCACTCAAAAATGGTGCCAAACTGTTGCAAACGATCCCCTGAAAGGTTTTTCGGTGAAAACAGATGCATTTTTATCATCGGAAACAGAATTACACCTCGATTTCTGAACAACTTTTTTTTGAAAAAGTCCCCAAGCCGCGCGGTCACAATTTCTTCAAAATTTCTGACGTTCTGCAATTCACTCAAAAATGGTGCCAAACTGTTGCAAACGATTCCTTGAAAGGTTTCTCGGTGGAAACAGATGCGTTTTTATCATCGGAAAAAGAATTAGCCCACGATGTCTGAACAACTATTTTTTGAAAAAATCCCTAAGCCATGCGGTCAGAATTTCAGCAAAAATCTGACGTTCTGCAATTCACTCAAAAATGGTGCCAAACTGTTGCAAACGATCCCCTGAAAGGTTTTTCGGTGGAAACAGATTCGTTTTTATCATCGGAAACAGACATAGCCCTCGATGTCTGAACAATTTTTTTTAAAAAAATCCCTAAGCCGCGCGGTCACAATTTCTTCAAAATTTCTGACGTTCTGCAATTCACTCAAAAATGGTGCCAAACTGTTGCAAACGATCCCCTGAAAGGTTTTTCGGTGGAAACAGATGCGTTTTTATCATCGGAAACAGACTTAGCCCTCGATGTCTGAACAATTTTTTTTGAAAAAATCCCTAAGCCGCGCGGTCACAATTTCTTCAAAATTTCTGACGTTCTGCAATTCACTCAAAAATGGTGCCAAACTGTTGCAGACCACCCCCTGAAAGGTTTTTCGGTAGAAACAGATGCGTTTTTATAATCGGAAACAGAATTACCCCTCGATGTCTGAACAACTTTTTTTTGAAAAAATCCCTAAGCCACGCGGTCAGAATTTCAGAAAAAAAATCTGACGTTGTGCAATTCACTCAAAAATGGTGCCAAACTGTTGCAAACGATCCCTTGAAAGGTTTCTCGGTGGAAACAGATGCGTTTTTATCATCGGAAAAAGAATTACCCCTCGATGTCTGAACAACTATTTTTTGAAAAAATCCCTAAGCCATGCGGTCAGAATTTCAGCAAAAATCTGACGTTCTGCAATTCACTCAAAAATGGTGCCAAACTGTTGCAAACGATCCCCTGAAAGGTTTTTCGGTGGAAACAGATGCGTTTTTATCATCGGAAACAGACTTAGCCCTCGATGTCTCAACATTTTTTAAAAAAAAAATCCCTAAGCCACGCGGTCAGAATTTTAGGAAAAAATCTGACGTTCTGCAATTCACTCAAAAATGGTGCCAAACTGTTGTAAACGATCCCTTGAAAGGTTTTTCGGTGGAAACAGATGCGTTTTTATCATCGGAAACAGAATTAGCCCTCAACGTCTGAACAACTTTTTTTTGAAAAAATCCCTAAGCCGCGCGGTCACAATTTACTCAAAATTTCTGACGTTCTGCAATTCACTCAAAAATGGTGCCAAACTGTTGCAAACCATCCCCTGAAAGGTTTTTCGGTGAAAACAGATGCGTTTTTATCATCGGAAACAGAATTACCCCTCGATGTCTGAACAACTTTTTTTTGAAAAAATCCCTAAGCCGCGCGGTCACAATTTCTTCAAAATTTCTGACGTTCCGCAATTCACTCAAAAATGGTGCCAAACTGTTGCAAACGATCCCCTGAAATGTTTTTCGGTGGAATCAGATGCGTTTTTATCATCGGAAACAGAATTAGCCCTCAACGTCTGAACAACTTTTTTTTGAAAAAATCCCTAAGCCACGCGGTCAGAATTTCAGGAAAAAATCTGACGTTCTGCAATTCACTCAGAAATGGTGCCAAACTGTTGCAAACCATCCCCTGAAAGGTTTTTCGGTGAAAACAGATGCGTTTTTATCATCGGAAACAGAATTACCCCTCGATGTCTGAACAACTTTTTTTTGAAAAAGCCTTAAGCCGCGCGGTCACAATTTCTTCAAAATTTTTGACCTTCTGCAATTCAGTCAAATATGTTACCAAACTATTGCAAACTATCCCCTGAAAGGTTTTTCGGTGGAAACAGATGCGTTTTTATCATCGGAAACAGAATTAGGCCTCGAAGTCTGAACAACTTTTTTTTGACAAAATCCCTAAGCCATGAGGTCAGAATTTCAGCAAAAATCTGACGTTCTGCAATTCACTCAAAAATGGTGCCAAACTGTTGCAAACCATCCCCTGAAAGGTTTTTCGGTGAAAACAGATGCGTTTTTATCATCGGAAACAGAATTACACCTCGATGTCTGAACAACTTTTTTTTGAAAAAGTCCCCAAGCCGCGCGGTCACAATTTCTTCAAAATTTCTGACGTTCTGCAATTCACTCAAAAATGGTGCCAAACTGTTGCAAACAATCCCCTGAAATGTTTTTCGGTGGAAACAGATGCGTTTTTATCATCGGAAACAGAATTAGCCCTCAACGTCTGAACAACTTTTTTTTGAAAAAATCCCTAAGCCACGCGGTCAGAATTTCAGGAAAAAATCTGACGTTCTGCAATTCACTCAAAAATGGTGCCAAACTGTTGCAAACCATCCCCTGAAAGGTTTTTCGGTGAAAACAGATGCGTTTTTATCATCGGAAACAGAATTACACCTCGATGTCTGAACAACTTTTTTTTGAAAAAGTCCCCAAGCCGCGCGGTCACAATTTCTTCAAAATTTCTGACGTTCTGCAATTCACTCAAAAATGGTGCCAAACTGTTGCAAACAATCCCCTGAAATGTTTTTCGGTGGAAACAGATGCGTTTTTATCATCGGAAACAGAATTACACCTCGATGTCTGAACAACTTTTTTTTGAAAAAGTCCCCAAGCCGCGCGGTCACAATTTCTTCAAAATTTCTGACGTTCTGCAATTCACTCAAAAATGGTGCCAAACAGTTGCAAACGATCCCTTGAAAGGTTTCTCGGTGGAAACAGATGCGTTTTTATCATCGGAAAAAGAATTAGCCCTCGATGTCTGAACAACTATTTTTTGAAAAAATCCCTAAGCCGTGCGGTCAGAATTTCAGCAAAAATCTGACGTTCTGCAATTCACTCAAAAATGGTGCCAAACTGTTGCAAACGATCCCCTGAAAGGTTTTTCGGTGGAAACAGATGCGTTTTTATCATCGGAAACAGACTTAGCCCTCCATGTCTCAATATTTTTTTTTGAAAAAATCCCTAAGCCGCGCGGTCACAATTTCTTCAAAATTTCTGACGTTCTGCAATTCAGTCAAATATGTTGCCAAACTATTGCAAACTATCCCCTGAAAGGTTTTTCGGTGGAAACAGATGCGTTTTTATCATCGGAAAAAGAATTAGCCCTCGATGTCTGAACAACTATTTTTTGAAAAAATCCCTAAGCCTCGCGGTCACAATTTCTTCAAAATTTCTGACGTTCTGCAATTCACTCAAAAATGGTGCCAAACTGTTGCAGACCACCCCCTGAAAGGTTTTTCGGTAGAAACAGATGCGTTTTTATAATCGGAAACAGAATTACCCCTCGATGTCTGAACAACTTTTTTTTGAAAAAATCCCTAAGCCACGCGGTGAGAATTTCAGGAAAAAATCTGACGTTCTGCAATTCACTCAAAAATGGTGCCAAACTGTTGCAAACGATCCCCTGAAATGTTTTTCGGTGGAAACAGATGCGTTTTTATCATCGGAAACAGAATTAGCCCTCAACGTCTGAACAACTTTTTTTTGAAAAAATCCCTAAGCCGCGCGGTCACAATTTCCTCAAAATTTCTGACGTTCTGCAATTCACTCAAAAATGGTGCCAAACTGTTGCAAACGATCCCCTGAAAGGTTTTTCGGTGAAAACAGATGCATTTTTATCATCGGAAACAGAATTACACCTCGTTTTCTGAACAACTTTTTTTTGAAAAAGTCCCCAAGCCGCGCGGTCACAATTTCTTCAAAATTTCTGACGTTCTGCAATTCACTCAAAAATGGTGGCAAACTGTTGCAGACCACCCCCTGAAAGGTTTTTCGGTAGAAACAGATGCGTTTTTATCATCGGAAACAGAATTACCCCTCGATGTCTGAACAACTTTTTTTTGACAAAATCCCTAAGCCGCGCGGTCACAATTTCTTCAAAATTTCTGACGTTCTGCAATTCACTCAAAAATGGTGCCAAACTGTTGCAAACGATTCCTTGAAAGGTTTCTCGGTGGAAACAGATGCGTTTTTATCATCGGAAAAAGAATTAGCCCACGATGTCTGAACAACTATTTTTTGAAAAAATCCCTAAGCCATGCGGTAGGAATTTCAGCAAAAATCTGACGTTCTGCAATTCACTCAAAAATGGTGCCAAACTGTTGCAAACGATCCCCTGAAAGGTTTTTCGGTGGAAACAGATTCGTTTTTATCATCGGAAACAGACATAGCCCTCGATGTCTGAACAATTTTTTTAAAAAAAATCCCTAAGCCGCGCGGTCACAATTTCTTCAAAATTTCTGACGTTCTGCAATTCACTCAAAAATGGTGCCAAACTGTTGCAAACGATCCCCTGAAAGGTTTTTCGGTGGAAACAGATGCGTTTTTATCATCGGAAACAGACTTAGCCCTCGATGTCTGAACAATTTTTTTTGAAAAAATCCCTAAGCCGCGCGGTCACAATTTCTTCAAAATTTCTGACGTTCTGCAATTCACTCAAAAATGGTGCCAAACTGTTGCAGACCACCCCCTGAAAGGTTTTTCGGTAGAAACAGATGCGTTTTTATAATCGGAAACAGAATTACCCCTCGATGTCTGAACAACTTTTTTTTGAAAAAATCCCTAAGCCACGCGGTGAGAATTTCAGGAAAAAATCTGACGTTCTGCAATTCACTCAAAAATGGTGCCAAACTGTTGCAAACGATCCCCTGAAATGTTTTTCGGTGGAAACAGATGCGTTTTTATCATCGGAAACAGAATTAGCCCTCAACGTCTGAACAACTATTTTTTGAAAAAATCCCTAAGCCATGCGGTAGGAATTTCAGCAAAAATCTGACGTTCTGCAATTCACTCAAAAATGGTGCCAAACTGTTGCAAACGATCCCCTGAAAGGTTTTTCGGTGGAAACAGATTCGTTTTTATCATCGGAAACAGACATAGCCCTCGATGTCTGAACAATTTTTTAAAAAAAAATCCCTAAGCCGCGCGGTCACAATTTCTTCAAAATTTCTGACGTTCTGCAATTCACTCAAAAATGGTGCCAAACTGTTGCAAACGATCCCCTGAAAGGTTTTTCGGTGGAAACAGATGCGTTTTTATCATCGGAAACAGACTTAGCCCTCGATGTCTGAACAATTTTTTTTGAAAAAATCCCTAAGCCGCGCGGTCACAATTTCTTCAAAATTTCTGACGTTCTGCAATTCACTCAAAAATGGTGCCAAACTGTTGCAGACCACCCCTGAAAGGTTTTTCGGTAGAAACAGGTGCGTTTTTATCATCGGAAACAGAATTACCCCTCGATGTCTGAACAACTTTTTTTTGAAAAAATCCCTAAGCCACGCGGTCAGAATTTCAGAAAAAAAATCTGACGTTGTGCAATTCACTCAAAAATGGTGCCAAACTGTTGCAAACGATCCCTTGAAAGGTTTCTCGGTGGAAACAGATGCGTTTTTATCATCGGAAAAAGAATTAGCCCTCGATGTCTGAACAACTATTTTTTGAAAAAATCCCTAAGCCATGCGGTCAGAATTTCAGCAAAAATCTGACGTTCTGCAATTCACTCAAAAATGGTGCCAAACTGTTGCAAACGATCCCCTGAAAGGTTTTTCGGTGGAAACAGATGCGTTTTTATCATCGGAAACAGACTTAGCCCTCGATGTCTCAACATTTTTTTTAAAAAAAATCCCTAAGCCACGCGGTCAGAATTTTAGGAAAAAATCTGACGTTCTGCAATTCACTCAAAAATGGTGCCAAACTGTTGTAAACGATCCCTTGAAAGGTTTTTCGGTGGAAACAGATGCGTTTTTATCATCGGAAACAGAATTAGCCCTCAACGTCTGAACAACTTTTTTTTGAAAAAATCCCTAAGCCGCGCGGTCAGAATTTCAGGAAAAAATCTGACGTTCTGCAATTCACTCAGAAATGGTGCCAAACTGTTGCAAACCATCCCCTGAAAGGTTTTTCGGTGAAAACAGATGCGTTTTTATCATCGGAAACAGAATTACCCCTCGATGTCTGAACAACTTTTTTTTGAAAAAAGCCTTAAGCCGCGCGGTCACAATTTCTTCAAAATTTCTGACGTTCTGCAATTCACTCAAAAATGGTGGCAAACTGTTGCAGACCACCCCCTGAAAGGTTTTTCGATAGAAACAGATGCGTTTTTATCATCGGAAACAGAATTACCCCTCGATGTCTGAACAACTTTTTTTTGAAAAAGTCCCCAACCCGCGCGGTCACAATTTCTTCAAAATTTCTGACGTTCTGCAATTCACTCAAAAATGGTGCCAAACTGTTGCAAACCATCCCCTGAAAGGTTTTTCGGTGAAAACAGATGCGTTTTTATCATCGGAAACAGAATGAGCCCTCAACGTCTGAACAACTTTTTTTTGAAAAAATCCCTAAGCCACGCCGTCAGAATTTCAGGAAAAAAACTGACGTTCTGCAATTCAGTCAAAAATGGTGCCAAACTGTTGCAAACAATCCCCTGAAATGTTTTTCGGTGGAAACAGATGCGTTTTTATCATCGGAAACAGAATTAGCCCTCAACGTCTGAACAACTTTTTTTTGAAAAAATCCCTCAGCCACGCGGTCAGAATTTCAGGAAAAAATCTGACGTTCTGCAATTCACTCAAAAATGGTGCCAAACTATTGCAAACCATCCCCTGAAAGGTTTTTCGGTGAAAACAGATGCGTTTTTATCATCGGAAACAGAATTACACCTCGATGTCTGAACAACTTTTTTTTGAAAAAGTCCCCAAGCCGCGCGGTCACAATTTCTTCAAAATTTCTGACGTTCTGCAATTCACTCAAAAATGGTGCCAAACAGTTGCAAACGATCCCTTGAAAGGTTTCTCGGTGGAAACAGATGCGTTTTTATCATCGGAAAAAGAATTAGCCCTCGATGTCTGAACAACTATTTTTTGAAAAAATCCCTAAGCCATGCGGTCAGAATTTCAGCAAAAATCTGACGTTCTGCAATTCACTCAAAAATGGTGCCAAACTGTTGCAAACGATCCCCTGAAAGGTTTTTCGGTGGAAACAGATGCGTTTTTATCATCGGAAACAGACTTAGCCCTCCATGTCTCAATATTTTTTTTTGAAAAAATCCCTAAGCCGCGCGGTCACAATTTCTGCAAAATTTCTGACGTTCTGCAATTCAGTCAAATATGTTGCCAAACTATTGCAAACTATCCCCTGAAAGGTTTTTCGGTGGAAACAGATGCGTTTTTATCATCGGAAAAAGAATTAGCCCTCGATGTCTGAACAACTTTTTTTTGAAAAAGTCCCCAAGCCTCGCGGTCACAATTTCTTCAAAATTTCTGACGTTCTGCAATTCACTCAAAAATGATGCCAAACTGTTGCAGACCACCCCCTGAAAGGTTTTTCGGTAAAAACAGATGTGTTTTTATCATCGGAAACAGAATTACCCCTCCATATCTGAACAACTTTTTTTAAAAAAATCCCTAAGCCGCGCGGTCACAATTTCTTCAAAATTTCTGACGTTCTGCAATTCACTCAAAAATGGTGCCAAACTGTTGCAAACGATCCCTTGAAAGGTTTCTCGGTGGAAACAGATGCGTTTTTATCATCGGAAAAAGAATTAGCCCTCGATGTCTGAACAACTATTTTTTTAAAAAATCCCTAAGCCATGCGGTCAGAATTTCAGCAAAAATCTGACGTTCTGCAATTCACTTAAAAATGGTGCCAAACTGTTGCAAACGATCCCCTGAAAGGTTTTTCGGTGGAAGCAGATGCGTTTTTATCATCGGAAACAGACTTAGCCCTCGATGTCTCAACATTTTTTTTTGAAAAAATCCCTAAGCCGCGCGGTCACAATTTCTTCAAAATTTCTGACGTTCTGCAATTCAGTCAAATATGTTGCTAAACTATTGCAAACTATCCCCTGAAAGGTTTTTCGGTGGAAACAGATGCGTTTTTATCATCGGAAACAGAATTACCCCTCGATGTCTGAACAACTTTTTTTTGACAAAATCCCTAAGCCGCGCGGTCACAATTTCTTCAAAATTTCTGACGTTCTGCAATTCACTAAAAAATGGTGCCAAACTGTTGCAAACGATTCCTTGAAAGGTTTCTCGGTGGAAAGAGATGCGTTTTTATCATCGGATAAAGAATTAGCCCACGATGTCTGAACAACTATTTTTTGAAAAAATCCCTAAGCCATGCGGTCAGAATTTCAGCAAAAATCTGACGTTCTGCAATTCACTCAAAAATGGTGCCAAACTGTTGCAAACGATCCCCTGAAAGGTTTTTCGGTGGAAACAGATTCGTTTTTATCATCGGAAACAGACATATCCCTCGATGTCTGAACAATTTTTTTAAAAAAAATCCCTAAGCCGCGCGGTCACAATTTCTTCAAAATTTCTGACGTTCTGCAATTCACTCAAAAATGGTGCCAAACTGTTGCATACCACCCCCTGAAAGGTTTTTCGGTAGAAACAGATGCGTTTTTATAATCGGAAACAGAATTACCCCTCGATGTCTGAACAACTTTTTTTTGAAAAAATCCCTAAGCCACGCGGTCAGAATTTCAGGAAAAAATCTGACGTTCTGCAATTCACTCAAAAATGGTGCCAAACTGTTGCAAACGATCCCCTGAAAGGTTTTTCGGGGGAAACAGATGCGTTTTTATCATCGGAAACAGAATTAGCCCTCAACGTCTGAACAACTTTTTTTTGAAAAAATCCCTAAGCCGCGCGGTCAGAATTTCAGGAAAAAAACTGACGTTCTGAAATACACTCAAAATTGGTGCCAAACTGTTGCCAACGATCCCCTGAAAGGTTTTTCGGTGGAAACAGATGCGTTTTTATCATCGGAAACAGAATCAGGCCTCGAAGTCTGAACAACTTTTTTCTGAAAAAATCCCTAAGCCGCGCGGTCACAATTTATTCAAAATTTCTGACGTACTGCAATTCACTCAAAAATGGTGCCAAACTGTTGCAGACCACCCCCTGAAAGGTTTCTCGGTGCAAACAGATGCGTTTTTATCATCGGAAACAGAATTACCCCTCGATGTCTGAACAACTTTTTTTTGAAAAAATCCCTAAGGCATGCGGTCAGAATTTCAGCAAAAATCTGACGTTCTGCAATTCACTCAAAAATGGTGCCAAACTGTTGCAAACGATCCCCTGAAAGGTTTTTCGGTGGAAACAGATGCGTTTTTATCATCGGAAACAGAATTAGCCCTCGACATCTGCACATCCTTTATTTGCAAAAATCCCTAAGCCGCGCAGTCACAACTTCAGCAAAAATCTGACGTTCTGCAATTCACTCAGAAATGGTGGCAAACTGTTGCAAACGATCCCCTGAAAGGTTTTTCGGTGGAAACAGATGCGTTTTTATCATCGGAAACAGAATTACCCCTCCATGTCTGAACAACTTTTTTTAAAAAAATCCCTAAGCCGCGCGGTCACAATTTATTCAAAATTTCTGACGTACTGCAATTCACTCAAAAATGGTGCCAAACTGTTGCAAACGATCCCTTGAAAGGTTTCTCGGTGGAAACAGATGCGTTTTTATCATCGGAAAAAGAATTAGCCCTCGATGTCTGAACAACTATTTTTTAAAAAAATCCCTAAGCCATGCGGTCAGAATTTCAGCAAAAATCTGACGTTCTGCAATTCACTTAAAAATGGTGCCAAACTGTTGCAAACGATCCCCTGAAAGGTTTTTCGGTGGAAACAGATGCGTTTTTATCATCGGAAACAGACTTAGCCCTCGATGTCTGAACAACTTTTTTTTGAAAAAATCCCTAAGCCGCGCGGTCAGAATTTCTTCAAAATTTCTGACGTTCCGCAATTCACTCAAAAATGGTGCCAAACTGTTGCAGACCACCCCCTGAAAGGTTTCTCGGTGCAAACAGATGCGTTTTTATCATCGGAAACAGAATTACCCCTCGATGTCTGAACAACTTTTTTTTGAAAAAATCCCTAAGGCATGCGGTCAGAATTTCAGCAAAAATCTGACGTTCTGCAATTCACTCAAAAATGGTGCCAAACTGTTGCAAACGATCCCCTGAAAGGTTTTTCGGTGGAAACAGATGCGTTTTTATCATCGGAAACAGAATTAGCCCTCGACATCTGCACATCCTTTATTTGCAAAAATCCCTAAGCCGCGCAGTCACAACTTCAGCAAAAATCTGACGTTCTGCAATTCACTCAGAAATGGTGGCAAACTGTTGCAAACGATCCCCTGAAAGGTTTTTCGGTGGAAACAGATGCGTTTTTATCATCGGAAACAGAATCAGGCCTCGATGTCTCAACAATTTTTTTTGAAAAAATCCCTAAGCCGCGCGGTCACAATTTCTTCAAAATTTCTGACGTTCTGCAATTCACTCAAAAATGGTGCCAAACTGTTGCAGACCACCCCCTGAAATGTTTTTCGGTAAAAACAGATGCGTTTTTATCATCGGAAACAGAATTACCCCTCCATGTCTGAACAACTTTTTTTTAAAAAATCCCTAAACCGCGCGGTCACAATTTATTCAAAATTTCTGACGTACTGCAATTCACTCAAAAATGGTGCCAAACTGTTGCAAACGATCCCTTGAAAGGTTTCTCGGTGGAAACAGATGCGTTTTTATCATCGGAAAAAGAATTAGCCCTCGATGTCTGAACAACTATTTTTTAAAAAAATCCCTAAGCCATGCGGTCAGAATTTCAGCAAAAATCTGACGTTCTGCAATACACTCAAAAATGGTGCCAAACTGTTGCAGACCACCCCCTGAAAGGTTTCTCGGTGCAAACAGATGCGTTTTTATCATCGGAAACAGAATTACCCCTCGATGTCTGAAAAACTTTTTTTTGAAAAAATCCCTAAGGCATGCGGTCAGAATTTCAGCAAAAATCTGACGTTCTGCAATTCACTCAAAAATGGTGCCAAACTGTTGCAAACGATCCCCTGAAAGGTTTTTCGGTGGAAACAGATGCGTTTTTATCATCGGAAACAGAATTAGCCCTCGACATCTGCACATCCTTTATTTGCAAAAATCCCTAAGCCGCGCGGTCACAGCTTCAGCAAAAATCTGACGTTCTGCAATTCACTCAGAAATGGTCCCAAACTGTTGCAAACGATCCCCTGAAAGGTTTTTCGGTGGAAACAGATGCGTTTTTATCATCGGAAACAGAATCAGGCCTCGAAGTCTGAACAACTTTTTTTTGAAAAAATCCCTAAGCCGCGCAGTCACAATTTATTCAAAATTTCTGACGTTTTGCAATTCACTCAAAAATGGTGCCAAACTGTTGCAAACCACCCCCTGAAAGGTTTTTCGGTAAAAACAGATGCGTTTTTATCATCGGAAACAGAATTACCCCTCGATGTCTGAGCAACTTTTTTTTAAAAAATACTTAAGCCGCGCGGTCACAATTTCTTCAAAATTTCTGACGTTCTGCAATTCACTCAAAAATGGTGCCAAACTGTTGCAAACGATCCCTTGAAAGGTTTCTCGGTGGAAACAGATGCGTTCTTATCATCGGAAAAAGAATTAGCCCTCGATGTCTGAACAACTATTTTTTTAAAAAAATCCCTAAGCCATGCGGTCAGAATTTCAGCAAAAATCTGACGTTCTGCAATTCACTTAAAAATGGTGCCAAACTGTTGCAAACGATCCCCTGAAAGGTTTTTCGGTGGAAACAGATGCGTTTTTATCATCGGAAACAGACTTAGCCCTCGATGTCTCAACATTTTTTTTGGAAAAAATCCCTAAGCCGCGCGGTCACAATTTCTTCAAAATTTCTGACGTTCTGCAATTCACTCAAAAATGGTGCCAAACTGTTGCAGACCACCCCCTGAAAGGTTTTTCGGTAAAAACAGATGCGTTTTTATCATCGGAAACAGAATTACCCCTCGATGTCTGAGCAACTTTTTTTTAAAAAATCCCTAAGCCGCGCGGTCACAATTTCTTCAAAATTTCTGACGTTCTGCAATTCACTCAAAAATGGTGCCAAACTGTTGCAAACGATCCCTTGAAAGGTTTCTCGGTGGAAACAGATGCGTTTTTATCATCGGAAAAAGAATTAGCCCTCGATGTCTGAACAACTATTTTTTTAAAAAATCCCTAAGCCATGCGGTCAGAATTTCAGCAAAAATCTGACGTTCTGCAATTCACTTAAAAATGGTGCCAAACTGTTGCAAACGATCCCCTGAAAGGTTTTTCGGTGGAAACAGATGCGTTTTTATCATCGGAAACAGACTTAGCCCTCGATGACTCAACATTTTTTTTGGAAAAAATCCCTAAGCCGCGCGGTCACAATTTCTTCAAAATTTCTGACGTTCTGCAATTCAGTCAAATATGTTGCTAAACTATTGCAAACTATCCCCTGAAAGGTTTTTCGGTGGAAACAGATGCGTTTTTATCATTGGAAACAGAATTAGGCCTCGAAGTCTCAACAACTTTTTTTTGAAAAAATCCCTAAGCCGCGCGGTCAGAATTTCTTCAAAATTTCTGACGTTCCGCAATTCACTCAAAAATGGTGCCAAACTGTTGCAAACGATCCCTTGAAAGGTTTCTCGGTGGAAACAGATGCGTTTTTATCATCGGAAAAAGAATTAGCCCTCGATGTCTGAACAACTATTTTTTGAAAAAATCCCTAAGCCTCGCGGTCAGAATTTCAGGAAAAAAACTGACGTTCTGCAATACACTCAAAAATGGTGCCAAACTGTTGCCAACGATCCCCTGAAATGTTTTTCGGTGGAAACAGATGCATTTTTATCATCGGAAACAGAGCTAGCCCTCGACGTCTGAACAACTTTTTTTTGAAAAATCCCTAAGCCGCGCGGTCACAATTTCAGCAAAAATCTGATGCTCTGCAATTCATTCAAAAATGGTGCTGAACTGTTGCTAACGCTCCCCTGAAAGGTTTTTCGGTGGAAACAGGTGGGTTTTTATCATCGGAAACAGAATTACCCCTCGATGTCTGAACAACTATTTTTTTTTAAATCCCTAAGCCGCGCGGTCACAATTTCTTCAAAATTTCTGACGTTCTGCAATTCACTCAAAAATGGTGCCAAACTGTTGCAAACGATCCCTTGAAAGGTTTCTCGGTGGAAACAGATGCGTTTTTATCATCGGAAACAGAATTAGCCCTCGATGTCTGAACAACTATTTTTTTTTAAAATCCCTAAGCCATGCGGTCAGAATTTCAGCAAAAATCTGACGTTCTGCAATTCACTCAAAAATGGTGCCAAACTGTTGCAAACGATCCCTTGAAAGGTTTCTCGGTGGAAACAGATGCGTTTTTATCATCGGAAACAGAATTAGCCCTCGACATCTGCACATCCTTTATTTGCAAAAATCCCTAAGCCATGCGGTCAGAATTTCAGCAAAAATCTGACGTTCTGCAATTCACTCAAAAATGGTGCTGAACTGTTGCTAACGCTCCCCTGAAAGGTTTTTCGGTGGAAACAGGTGGGTTTTTATCATCGGAAACAGAATTACCCCTCGATGTCTGAACAACTATTTTTTTTTAAATCCCTAAGCCGCGCGGTCACAATTTCTTCAAAATTTCTGACGTTCTGCAATTCACTCAAAAATGGTGCCAAACTGTTGCAAACGATCCCTTGAAAGGTTTCTCGGTGGAAACAGATGCGTTTTTATCATCGGAAAAAGAATTAGCCCTCGATGTCTGAACAACTATTTTTTTAAAAAATCCCTAAGCCATGCGGTCAGAATTTCAGCAAAAATCTGACGTTCTGCAATTCACTCAAAAATGGTGCCAAACTGTTGCAAACGATCCCCTGAAAGGTTTTTCGGTGGAAACAGATGCATTTTTATCATCGGAAACAGAATCAGGCCTCGAAGTCTGAACAACTTTTTTTTGAAAAAATCCCTAAGCCGCGCAGTCACAATTTATTCAAAATTTCTGACGTACTGCAATTCACTCAAAAATGGTGCCAAACTGTTGCAGACCACCCCCTGAAAGGTTTCTCGGTGGAAACAGATGCGTTTTTATGATCGGAAACAGAATTACCCCTCGATGTCTGAACAACTTTTTTTTGAAAAAATCCCTAAGGCATGCGGTCAGAATTTCAGCAAAAATCTGACGTTCTGCAATTCACTCAAAAATGGTGCCAAACTGTTGCAAACGATCCCCTGAAAGGTTTTTCGGTGGAAACAGATGCGTTTTTATCATCGGAAACAGACTTAGCCCTCGATGTCTCAACAATTTTTTTTGAAAAAATCCCTAAGCCGCGCGGTCACAATTTCTTCAAAATTTCTGACGTTCTGCAATTCACTCAAAAATGGTGCCAAACTGTTGCAGACCACCCCCTGAAAGGTTTTTCGGTAAAAACAGATGCGTTTTTATCATCGGAAACAGAATTACCCCTCGATGTCTGAGCAACTTTTTTTTAAAAAATCCCTAAGCCGCGCGGTCACAATTTCTTCAAAATTTCTGACGTTCTGCAATTCACTCAAAAATGGTGCCAAACTGTTGCAAACGATCCCTTGAAAGGTTTCTCGGTGGAAACAGATGCGTTTTTATCATCGGAAAAAGAATTAGCCCTCGATGTCTGAACAACTATTTTTTTAAAAAATCCCTAAGCCATGCGGTCAGAATTTCAGCAAAAATCTGACGTTCTGCAATTCACTTAAAAATGGTGCCAAACTGTTGCAAACGATCCCCTGAAAGGTTTTTCGGTGGAAACAGATGCGTTTTTATCATCGGAAACAGACTTAGCCCTCGATGTCTCAACATTTTTTTTTGAAAAAATCCCTAAGCCGCGCGGTCACAATTTCTTCAAAATTTCTGACGTTCTGCAATTCAGTCAAATATGTTGCTAAACTATTGCAAACTATCCCCTGAAAGGTTTTTCGGTGGAAACAGATGCGTTTTTATCATCGGAAACAGAATTAGGCCTCGAAGTCTGAACAACTTTTTTTTGAAAAAATCCCTAAGCCGCGCGGTCAGAATTTCTTCAAAATTTCTGACGTTCCGCAATTCACTCAAAAATGGTGCCAAACTGTTGCAAACGATCCCTTGAAAGGTTTCTCGGTGGAAACAGATGCGTTTTTATCATCGGAAAAAGAATTAGCCCTCGATGTCTGAACAACTATTTTTTGAAAAAATCCCTAAGCCTCGCGGTCAGAATTTCAGGAAAAAAACTGACGTTCTGCAATACACTCAAAAATGGTGCCAAACTGTTGCAGACCACCCCCTGAAAGGTTTCTCGGTGCAAACAGATGCGTTTTTATCATCGGAAACAGAATTACCCCTCGATGTCTGAAAAACTTTTTTTTGAAAAAATCCCTAAGGCATGCGGTCAGAATTTCAGCAAAAATCTGACGTTCTGCAATTCACTCAAAAATGGTGCCAAACTGTTGCAAACGATCCCCTGAAAGGTTTTTCGGTGGAAACAGATGCGTTTTTATCATCGGAAACAGAATTAGCCCTCGACATCTGCACATCCTTTATTTGCAAAAATCCCTAAGCCGCGCGGTCACAGCTTCAGCAAAAATCTGACGTTCTGCAATTCACTCAGAAATGGTCCCAAACTGTTGCAAACGATCCCCTGAAAGGTTTTTCGGTGGAAACAGATGCGTTTTTATCATCGGAAACAGAATCAGGCCTCGAAGTCTGAACAACTTTTTTTTGAAAAAATCCCTAAGCCGCGCAGTCACAATTTATTCAAAATTTCTGACGTTCTGCAATTCACTCAAAAATGGTGCCAAACTGTTGCAAACCACCCCCTGAAAGGTTTTTCGGTAAAAACAGATGCGTTTTTATCATCGGAAACAGAATTACCCCTCGATGTCTGAGCAACTTTTTTTTAAAAAATCCTTAAGCCGCGCGGTCACAATTTCTTCAAAATTTCTGACGTTCTGCAATTCACTCAAAAATGGTGCCAAACTGTTGCAAACGATCCCTTGAAAGGTTTCTCGGTGGAAACAGATGCGTTCTTATCATCGGAAAAAGAATTAGCCCTCGATGTCTGAACAACTATTTTTTAAAAAAATCCCTAAGCCATGCGGTCAGAATTTCAGCAAAAATCTGACGTTCTGCAATTCACTTAAAAATGGTGCCAAACTGTTGCAAACGATCCCCTGAAAGGTTTTTCGGTGGAAACAGATGCGTTTTTATCATCGGAAACAGACTTAGCCCTCGATGTCTCAACATTTTTTTTGGAAAAAATCCCTAAGCCGCGCGGTCACAATTTCTTCAAAATTTCTGACGTTCTGCAATTCACTCAAAAATGGTGCCAAACTGTTGCAGACCACCCCCTGAAAGGTTTTTCGGTAAAAACAGATGCGTTTTTATCATCGGAAACAGAATTACCCCTCGATGTCTGAGCAACTTTTTTTAAAAAAATCCCTAAGCCGCGCGGTCACAATTTCTTCAAAATTTCTGACGTTCTGCAATTCACTCAAAAATGGTGCCAAACTGTTGCAAACGATCCCTTGAAAGGTTTCTCGGTGGAAACAGATGCATTTTTATCATCGGAAAAAGAATTAGCCCTCGATGTCTGAACAACTATTTTTTTAAAAAATCCCTAAGCCATGCGGTCAGAATTTCAGCAAAAATCTGACGTTCTGCAATTCACTTAAAAATGGTGCCAAACTGTTGCAAACGATCCCCTGAAAGGTTTTTCGGTGGAAACAGATGCGTTTTTATCATCGGAAACAGACTTAGCCCTCGATGACTCAACATTTTTTTTGGAAAAAATCCCTAAGCCGCGCGGTCACAATTTCTTCAAAATTTCTGACGTTCTGCAATTCAGTCAAATATGTTGCTAAACTATTGCAAACTATCCCCTGAAAGGTTTTTCGGTGGAAACAGATGCGTTTTTATCATTGGAAACAGAATTAGGCCTCGAAGTCTCAACAACTTTTTTTTGAAAAAATCCCTAAGCCGCGCGGTCAGAATTTCTTCAAAATTTCTGACGTTCCGCAATTCACTCAAAAATGGTGCCAAACTGTTGCAAACGATCCCTTGAAAGGTTTCTCGGTGGAAACAGATGCGTTTTTATCATCGGAAAAAGAATTAGCCCTCGATGTCTGAACAACTATTTTTTGAAAAAATCCCTAAGCCTCGCGGTCAGAATTTCAGGAAAAAAACTGACGTTCTGCAATACACTCAAAAATGGTGCCAAACTGTTGCCAACGATCCCCTGAAATGTTTTTCGGTGGAAACAGATGCATTTTTATCATCGGAAACAGAGCTAGCCCTCGACGTCTGAACAACTTTTTTTTGAAAAATCCCTAAGCCGCGCGGTCACAATTTCAGCAAAAATCTGATGCTCTGCAATTCATTCAAAAATGGTGCTGAACTGTTGCTAACGCTCCCCTGAAAGGTTTTTCGGTGGAAACAGGTGGGTTTTTATCATCGGAAACAGAATTACCCCTCGATGTCTGAACAACTATTTTTTTAAAAAATCCCTAAGCCATGCGGTCAGAATTTCAGCAAAAATCTGACGTTCTGCAATTCACTCAAAAATGGTGCCAAACTGTTGTAAACGATCCCTTGAAAGGTTTTTCGGTGGAAACAGATGCGTTTTTATCATCGGAAACAGAATTAGCCCTCAACGTCTGAACAACTTTTTTTTGAAAAAATCCCTAAGCCGCGCGGTCAGAATTTCAGGAAAAAATCTGACGTTCTGCAATTCACTCAGAAATGGTGCCAAACTGTTGCAAACCATCCCCTGAAAGGTTTTTCGGTGAAAACAGATGCGTTTTTATCATCGGAAACAGAATTACCCCTCGATGTCTGAACAACTTTTTTTTGAAAAAAGCCTTAAGCCGCGCGGTCACAATTTCTTCAAAATTTCTGACGTTCTGCAATTCACTCAAAAATGGTGGCAAACTGTTGCAGACCACCCCCTGAAAGGTTTTTCGATAGAAACAGATGCGTTTTTATCATCGGAAACAGAATTACCCCTCGATGTCTGAACAACTTTTTTTTGAAAAAGTCCCCAACCCGCGCGGTCACAATTTCTTCAAAATTTCTGACGTTCTGCAATTCACTCAAAAATGGTGCCAAACTGTTGCAAACCATCCCCTGAAAGGTTTTTCGGTGAAAACAGATGCGTTTTTATCATCGGAAACAGAATGAGCCCTCAACGTCTGAACAACTTTTTTTTGAAAAAATCCCTAAGCCACGCCGTCAGAATTTCAGGAAAAAAACTGACGTTCTGCAATTCAGTCAAAAATGGTGCCAAACTGTTGCAAACAATCCCCTGAAATGTTTTTCGGTGGAAACAGATGCGTTTTTATCATCGGAAACAGAATTAGCCCTCAACGTCTGAACAACTTTTTTTTGAAAAAATCCCTCAGCCACGCGGTCAGAATTTCAGGAAAAAATCTGACGTTCTGCAATTCACTCAAAAATGGTGCCAAACTATTGCAAACCATCCCCTGAAAGGTTTTTCGGTGAAAACAGATGCGTTTTTATCATCGGAAACAGAATTACACCTCGATGTCTGAACAACTTTTTTTTGAAAAAGTCCCCAAGCCGCGCGGTCACAATTTCTTCAAAATTTCTGACGTTCTGCAATTCACTCAAAAATGGTGCCAAACAGTTGCAAACGATCCCTTGAAAGGTTTCTCGGTGGAAACAGATGCGTTTTTATCATCGGAAAAAGAATTAGCCCTCGATGTCTGAACAACTATTTTTTGAAAAAATCCCTAAGCCATGCGGTCAGAATTTCAGCAAAAATCTGACGTTCTGCAATTCACTCAAAAATGGTGCCAAACTGTTGCAAACGATCCCCTGAAAGGTTTTTCGGTGGAAACAGATGCGTTTTTATCATCGGAAACAGACTTAGCCCTCCATGTCTCAATATTTTTTTTTGAAAAAATCCCTAAGCCGCGCGGTCACAATTTCTGCAAAATTTCTGACGTTCTGCAATTCAGTCAAATATGTTGCCAAACTATTGCAAACTATCCCCTGAAAGGTTTTTCGGTGGAAACAGATGCGTTTTTATCATCGGAAAAAGAATTAGCCCTCGATGTCTGAACAACTTTTTTTTGAAAAAGTCCCCAAGCCTCGCGGTCACAATTTCTTCAAAATTTCTGACGTTCTGCAATTCACTCAAAAATGATGCCAAACTGTTGCAGACCACCCCCTGAAAGGTTTTTCGGTAAAAACAGATGTGTTTTTATCATCGGAAACAGAATTACCCCTCCATATCTGAACAACTTTTTTTAAAAAAATCCCTAAGCCGCGCGGTCACAATTTCTTCAAAATTTCTGACGTTCTGCAATTCACTCAAAAATGGTGCCAAACTGTTGCAAACGATCCCTTGAAAGGTTTCTCGGTGGAAACAGATGCGTTTTTATCATCGGAAAAAGAATTAGCCCTCGATGTCTGAACAACTATTTTTTTAAAAAATCCCTAAGCCATGCGGTCAGAATTTCAGCAAAAATCTGACGTTCTGCAATTCACTTAAAAATGGTGCCAAACTGTTGCAAACGATCCCCTGAAAGGTTTTTCGGTGGAAGCAGATGCGTTTTTATCATCGGAAACAGACTTAGCCCTCGATGTCTCAACATTTTTTTTTGAAAAAATCCCTAAGCCGCGCGGTCACAATTTCTTCAAAATTTCTGACGTTCTGCAATTCAGTCAAATATGTTGCTAAACTATTGCAAACTATCCCCTGAAAGGTTTTTCGGTGGAAACAGATGCGTTTTTATCATCGGAAACAGAATTACCCCTCGATGTCTGAACAACTTTTTTTTGACAAAATCCCTAAGCCGCGCGGTCACAATTTCTTCAAAATTTCTGACGTTCTGCAATTCACTAAAAAATGGTGCCAAACTGTTGCAAACGATTCCTTGAAAGGTTTCTCGGTGGAAAGAGATGCGTTTTTATCATCGGATAAAGAATTAGCCCACGATGTCTGAACAACTATTTTTTGAAAAAATCCCTAAGCCATGCGGTCAGAATTTCAGCAAAAATCTGACGTTCTGCAATTCACTCAAAAATGGTGCCAAACTGTTGCAAACGATCCCCTGAAAGGTTTTTCGGTGGAAACAGATTCGTTTTTATCATCGGAAACAGACATATCCCTCGATGTCTGAACAATTTTTTTAAAAAAAATCCCTAAGCCGCGCGGTCACAATTTCTTCAAAATTTCTGACGTTCTGCAATTCACTCAAAAATGGTGCCAAACTGTTGCATACCACCCCCTGAAAGGTTTTTCGGTAGAAACAGATGCGTTTTTATAATCGGAAACAGAATTACCCCTCGATGTCTGAACAACTTTTTTTTGAAAAAATCCCTAAGCCACGCGGTCAGAATTTCAGGAAAAAATCTGACGTTCTGCAATTCACTCAAAAATGGTGCCAAACTGTTGCAAACGATCCCCTGAAAGGTTTTTCGGGGGAAACAGATGCGTTTTTATCATCGGAAACAGAATTAGCCCTCAACGTCTGAACAACTTTTTTTTGAAAAAATCCCTAAGCCGCGCGGTCAGAATTTCAGGAAAAAAACTGACGTTCTGAAATACACTCAAAATTGGTGCCAAACTGTTGCCAACGATCCCCTGAAAGGTTTTTCGGTGGAAACAGATGCGTTTTTATCATCGGAAACAGAATCAGGCCTCGAAGTCTGAACAACTTTTTTCTGAAAAAATCCCTAAGCCGCGCGGTCACAATTTATTCAAAATTTCTGACGTACTGCAATTCACTCAAAAATGGTGCCAAACTGTTGCAGACCACCCCCTGAAAGGTTTCTCGGTGCAAACAGATGCGTTTTTATCATCGGAAACAGAATTACCCCTCGATGTCTGAACAACTTTTTTTTGAAAAAATCCCTAAGGCATGCGGTCAGAATTTCAGCAAAAATCTGACGTTCTGCAATTCACTCAAAAATGGTGCCAAACTGTTGCAAACGATCCCCTGAAAGGTTTTTCGGTGGAAACAGATGCGTTTTTATCATCGGAAACAGAATTAGCCCTCGACATCTGCACATCCTTTATTTGCAAAAATCCCTAAGCCGCGCAGTCACAACTTCAGCAAAAATCTGACGTTCTGCAATTCACTCAGAAATGGTGGCAAACTGTTGCAAACGATCCCCTGAAAGGTTTTTCGGTGGAAACAGATGCGTTTTTATCATCGGAAACAGAATTACCCCTCCATGTCTGAACAACTTTT
>NW_028153316.1:0-51000 GCF_964106915.1 Podarcis gaigeae
TCATTTGCAACCGTTCGCGTCCATTTTTGAGTGAATTGGCAAAAGTCAGATTTTTGCTGAAATTGTGACCCCGGGGCTTAGGGATTTTTTCAATAAATATTTTTCCACCGGTTAAGTTGTTGAGGGCTGATTTCTGGTCCGATAATAAAAAACACCTTCTGTTTTGACTGTCAAACCTTTCCGGCGATCATTTGCAACCGTTCGGCACCATTTTTGAGTGTATTGACAAAAGTCAGATTTTTGCTGAAATTGTGACCCCGGGGCTTAGGGATTTTTTCAAAAAATCTTTTTCCAACGGTTAAGTTGTTGAGGGCTGATTTCTTGTCCTGTGATAAAAAGGCTTCTGTTTCGACTTCCAAAACTTTCAGCGGAGAAATTGCAAGCGTTTGGCAGCATTGTTGAGTGAATTGGCAAAAGTCAGATTTTTCTGAAATTGTGACCCCAGGGCTTAGGGATTTTTCAAAAAATCTTTTTCCGCCGGTTAAGTTGTTGAGGGCTGATTTCTGGTCCTATGATAAAAAAACCTTCTGTTTTGACTGTCAAACCTATCCGGGGATCTTTTGCAACCGTTCGCCACCATTTTTGAGTGAATTGGCCAAAGTCAGATTTTTGCTAAAATTGTGACCCCGGGGCTTAGGAATTTTTTCAAAAAATCTTTTTCCAACGGTTAAGTTGTTGAGGGCTGATTTCTTGTCCTGTGATAAAAAACCTTCTGTTTCGACTGCCAAAACTTTCAGGGGAGGATTTGCAAGGGTTTGGCAGCATTTTTGAGTGAATTGCCAAAAGTCAGATTTTTACTGAAATTGTGATGCCAGGGCTTACGAAATTTTTCAAAAAATCTTTTTCCGCCGGTTAAGTTGTTGAGGGATGATTTCTGGTCCTATGATAAAAAACCTTCGGTTTTGACTGTCAAACCTTTCCGGTGATCATTTGCAACCGTTCGGCACCATTTTTGAGTGAATTGGCAAAAGTCAGATTTTTCCTGAAATTGTGACCCCGGGGCTTAGGGATTTTTCAAAAAATCTTTTTCCGCCGGTTAAGTTGTTGAGGGTTGATTTCTGGTCCTATGATAAAAAAACCTTCTGTTTTGACTGTCAAACCTATCCGGGGATCATTTGCAACCGTTCGCGACCATTTTTGAGTGAATTGGCAAAAGTCAGATTTTTGCTGAAATTGTGACCCCGGGGCTTAGGGATTTTTTCAAAAAATATTTTTCCGCCGGTTAAGTTGTTGAGGGCTGATTTCTGGTCCTATGATAAAAATCCTTCTGTTTTGACTGCCAAAACTTTCAGGGGTGCATTTGCAAGGGTTTGGCAGAATTTTTGAGTGAATTGGCAAAAGTCAGATTTTTGCTGAAATTGTGACCCCGGGGCTTAGGGATTTTTTCAAAAAATATTTTTCCGCCGATTAAGTTTTTGAGGGCTGATTTCTGGTCCTATGATAAAAATCCTTCTGTTTTGACTGCCAAAGCTTTCAGGGGAGAAATTGCAAGGGTTTGGCAGCAGTTTTGAGTGAATTGGCCAAAGCCAGATTTTTGCTGAAATTCTGACCCCGGGGCTTAGGGATTTTTTCAAAAAATCTTTTTCCACCGGTTAAGTTTTTTATGGCTGATTTCTTCTCCTGTGATAAAAAGGCTTCTGTTTCGACTTCCAAAACTTTCAGGGGAGGATTTGCAAGGGTTTGGCAGCATTTTTGAGTGAATTGCCAAAAGTCAGATTTTTACTGAAATTGTGATGCCAGGGCTTACGAAATTTTTCAAAAAATCTTTTTCCGCCGGTTAAGTTGTTGAGGGATGATTTCTGGTCCTATGATAAAAAACCTTCGGTTTTGACTGTCAAACCTTTCCGGCGATCATTTGCAACCGTTCGGCACCATTTTTGAGTGAATTGGCAAAAGTCAGATTTTTGCTGAAATTGTGACCCCGGGGCTTAGGGATTTTTCAAAAAATCTTTTTCCGCCGGTTAAGTTGTTGAGGGTTGATTTCTGGTCCTATGATAAAAAAACCTTCTGTTTTGACTGTCAAACCTATCCGGGGATCATTTGCAACCGTTCGCGACCATTTTTGAGTGAATTGGCAAAAGTCAGATTTTTGCTGAAATTGTGACCCCGGGGCTTAGGGATTTTTCAAAAAATCTTTTTCCGCCGGTTAAGTTGTTGAGGGCTGATTTCTGGTCCTATGATAAAAAACCTTCTGTTTTGACAGTCAAATCTTTCCGGGGAGAACTTGCAAGGGTTTGGCAGCATTTTTGAGTGAATTGGCAAAAGTCAGATTTTTGCTGAAATTCTGACCCCGGGGCTTAGGGATTTTTTCAAAAAATATTTTTCCGCCGATTAAGTTGTTGAGGGCTGATTTCTGGTCCTATGATAAAAATCCTTCTGTTTTGACTGCCAAAACATTCAGGGGAGAAATTGCAAGGGTTTGGCAGCAGTTTTGAGTGAATTGGCCAAAGTCAGATTTTTGCTGAAATTCTGACCCCGGGGCTTAGGGATTTTTTCAAAAAATCTTTTTCCACCGGTTAAGTTTTTTATGGCTGATTTCTTCTCCTGTGATAAAAAGGCTTCTGTTTCGACTTCCAAAACTTTCAGGGGAGGATTTGCAAGGGTTTGGCAGCATTTTTGAGTGAATTTGCAAAAGTCAGATTTTTGCTGAAATTCTGACCCCGGGGCTTAGGGATTTTTTCAAAAAAATATTTTTCTGCCGGTTAAGTTGTTGATGGCTGATTTCTTCTCCTGTAATAAAAAGGCTCCTGTTTCGACTTCCAAAAATTTCAGGGGTGCATTTGCAAGGGTTTGGCAGAATTTTTGAGTGAATTGGCAAAAGTCAGATTTTTGCTGAAATTGTGACCCCGGGGCTTAGGGATTTTTCAAAAAATCTTTTTCCGCCGGTTAAGTTGTTGAGGGTTGATTTCTGGTCCTATGATAAAAAAACCTTCTGTTTTGACTGTCAAACCTATCCGGGGATAATTTGCAACCGTTCGCGACCATTTTTGAGTGAATTGGCAAAAGTCAGATTTTTGCTGAAATTGTGACCCCGGGGCTTAGGGATTTTTCAAAAAATCTTTTTCCGCCGGTTAAGTTGTTGAGGGCTGATTTCCGGTCCTATGATAAAAAACCTTCTGTTTTGACTGTCAAATCTTTCCGGGGATCTTTTGCAACCGTTCGCCACCATTTTTGAGTGAATTGGCCAAAGTCAGATTTTTGCTAAAATTGTGACCCCGGGGCTTAGGAATTTTTTCAAAAAATCTTTTTCCAACGGTTAAGTTGTTGAGGGCTGATTTCTTGTCCTGTGATAAAAAACCTTCTGTTTCGACTGCCAAAACTTTCAGGGGAGGATTTGCAAGGGTTTGGCAGCATTTTTGAGTGAATTGCCAAAAGTCAGATTTTTACTGAAATTGTGATGCCAGGGCTTACGAAATTTTTCAAAAAATCTTTTTCCGCCGGTTAAGTTGTTGAGGGATGATTTCTGGTCCTATGATAAAAAACCTTCGGTTTTGACTGTCAAACCTTTCCGGTGATCATTTGCAACCGTTCGGCACCATTTTTGAGTGAATTGGCAAAAGTCAGATTTTTCCTGAAATTGTGACCCCGGGGCTTAGGGATTTTTCAAAAAATCTTTTTCCGCCGGTTAAGTTGTTGAGGGTTGATTTCTGGTCCTATGATAAAAAAACCTTCTGTTTTGACTGTCAAACCTATCCGGGGATCATTTGCAACCGTTCGCGACCATTTTTGAGTGAATTGGCAAAAGTCAGATTTTTGCTGAAATTGTGACCCCGGGGCTTAGGGATTTTTTCAAAAAATATTTTTCCGCCGGTTAAGTTGTTGAGGGCTGATTTCTGGTCCTATGATAAAAATCCTTCTGTTTTGACTGCCAAAACTTTCAGGGGAGAAATTGCAAGGGTTTGGCAGCAGTTTTGAGTGAATTGGCCAAAGTCAGATTTTTTCTGAAATTCTGACCCCGGGGCTTAGGGATTTTTTCAAAAAATCTTTTTCCACCGGTTAAGTTTTTTATGGCTGATTTCTTCTCCTGTGATAAAAAGGCTTCTGTTTCGACTTCCAAAACTTTCAGGGGAGGATTTGCAAGGGTTTGGCAGCATTTTTGAGTGAATTTGCAAAAGTCAGATTTTTGCTGAAATTCTGACCCCGGGGCTTAGGGATTTTTTCAAAAAAATATTTTTCTGCCGGTTAAGTTGTTGATGGCTGATTTCTTCTCCTGTAATAAAAAGGCTCCTGTTTCGACTTCCAAAAATTTCAGGGGTGCATTTGCAAGGGTTTGGCAGAATTTTTGAGTGAATTGGCAAAAGTCAGATTTTTGCTGAAATTGTGACCCCGGGGCTTAGGGATTTTTTCAAAAAATATTTTTCCGCCGGTTAAGTTGTTGAGGGCTGATTTCTGGTCCTATGATAAAAATCCTTCTGTTTTGACTGCCAAAGCTTTCAGGGGAGAAATTGCAAGGGTTTGGCAGCAGTTTTGAGTGAATTGGCCAAAGCCAGATTTTTGCTGAAATTCTGACCCCGGGGCTTAGGGATTTTTTCAAAAAATCTTTTTCCACCGGTTAAGTTTTTTATGGCTGATTTCTTCTCCTGTGATAAAAAGGCTTCTGTTTCGACTTCCAAAACTTTCAGGGGAGGATTTGCAAGGGTTTGGCAGCATTTTTGAGTGAATTGCCAAAAGTCAGATTTTTACTGAAATTGTGATGCCAGGGCTTACGAAATTTTTCAAAAAATCTTTTTCCGCCGGTTAAGTTGTTGAGGGATGATTTCTGGTCCTATGATAAAAAACCTTCGGTTTTGACTGTCAAACCTTTCCGGCGATCATTTGCAACCGTTCGGCACCATTTTTGAGTGAATTGGCAAAAGTCAGATTTTTGCTGAAATTGTGACCCCGGGGCTTAGGGATTTTTCAAAAAATCTTTTTCCGCCGGTTAAGTTGTTGAGGGTTGATTTCTGGTCCTATGATAAAAAAACCTTCTGTTTTGACTGTCAAACCTATCCGGGGATCATTTGCAACCGTTCGCGACCATTTTTGAGTGAATTGGCAAAAGTCAGATTTTTGCTGAAATTGTGACCCCGGGGCTTAGGGATTTTTCAAAAAATCTTTTTCCGCCGGTTAAGTTGTTGAGGGCTGATTTCTGGTCCTATGATAAAAAACCTTCTGTTTTGACAGTCAAATCTTTCCGGGGAGAACTTGCAAGGGTTTGGCAGCATTTTTGAGTGAATTGGCAAAAGTCAGATTTTTGCTGAAACTCTGACCCCGGGGCTTAGGGATTTTTTCAAAAAATATTTTTCCGCCGATTAAGTTGTTGAGGGCTGATTTCTGGTCCTATGATAAAAATCCTTCTGTTTTGACTGCCAAAACATTCAGGGGAGAAATTGCAAGGGTTTGGCAGCAGTTTTGAGTGAATTGGCCAAAGTCAGATTTTTGCTGAAATTCTGACCCCGGGGCTTAGGGATTTTTTCAAAAAAATATTTTTCTGCCGGTTAAGTTTTTTATGGCTGATTTCTTCTCCTGTAATAAAAAGGCTCCTGTTTCGACTTCCAAAAATTTCAGGGGTGCATTTGCAAGGGTTTGGCAGAATTTTTGAGTGAATTGGCAAAAGTCAGATTTTTGCTGAAATTGTGACCCCGGGGCTTAGGGATTTTTCAAAAAATCTTTTTCCGCCGGTTAAGTTGTTGAGGGTTGATTTCTGGTCCTATGATAAAAAAACCTTCTGTTTTGACTGTCAAACCTATCCGGGGATAATTTGCAACCGTTCGCGACCATTTTTGAGTGAATTGGCAAAAGTCAGATTTTTGCTGAAATTGTGACCCCGGGGCTTAGGGATTTTTCAAAAAATCTTTTTCCGCCGGTTAAGTTGTTGAGGGCTGATTTCCGGTCCTATGATAAAAAACCTTCTGTTTTGACTGTCAAATCTTTCCGGGGATCATTTGCAACCGTTTTGGCAGCATTTGTGAGTGAATTGGCAAAAGTCAGATTTTTGCTGAAATTGTGACCCCGGGGCTTAGGGATTTTTTCAAAAAATATTTTTCCGCCGATTAAGTTGTTGAGGGCTGATTTCTGGTCCTATGATAAAAATCCTTCTGTTTTGACTGCCAAAACTTTCAGGGGAGAAATTGCAAGGGTTTGGCAGCAATTTTGAGTGAATTGGCCAAAGCCAGATTTTTGCTGAAATTCTGACCCCGGGGCTTAGGGATTTTTTCAAAAAATCTTTTTCCACCGGTTAAGTTTTTTATGGCTGATTTCTTCTCCTGTGATAAAAAGGCTTCTGTTTCGACTTCCAAAACTTTCAGGGGAGGATTTGCAAGGGTTTGGCAGCATTTTTGAGTGAATTTGCAAAAGTCAGATTTTTGCTGAAATTCTGACCCCGGGGCTTAGGGATTTTTTCAAAAAATATTTTTCCGCCGGTTAAGTTGTTGAGGGCTGATTTCTGGTCCTATGATAAAAAAACCTTCTGTTTTGACTGTCAAACCTATCCGGCGATCATTTGCAACCGTTCGGCACCATTTTTGAGTGAATTGGCAAACTCAGATTTTTGCTGAAATTCTGACCCCGGGGCTTAGGGATTTTTTCAAAAAATCTTTTTCCACCGGTTAAGTTGTTGAGGGCTGATTTCCGGTCCTATGATAAAAAAACCTTCTGTTGTGACTGTCAAATCTTTCCGGGGATCATTTGCAACCGTTTGGCAGCATTTGTGAGTGAATTGGCAAAAGTCAGATTTTTGCTGAAATTCTGACCCCGGGGCTTAGGGATTTTTTCAAAAAATCTTTTTCCACCGGTTAAGTTTTTTATGGCTGATTTCTTCTCCTGTGATAAAAAGGCTTCTGTTTCGACTTCCAAAACTTTCAGGGGAGGATTTGCAAGGGTTTGGCAGCATTTTTGAGTGAATTTGCAAAAGTCAGATTTTTGCTGAAATTCTGACCCCGGGGCTTAGGGATTTTTTCAAAAAATATTTTTCCGCCGGTTAAGTTGTTGAGGGCTGATTTCTGGTCCTATGATAAAAAAACCTTCTGTTTTGACTGTCAAACCTATCCGGCGATCATTTGCAACCGTTCGGCACCATTTTTGAGTGAATTGGCAAACTCAGATTTTTGCTGAAATTCTGACCCCGGGGCTTAGGGATTTTTTCAAAAAATCTTTTTCCACCGGTTAAGTTGTTGAGGGCTGATTTCCGGTCCTATGATAAAAAAAACTTCTGTTGTGACTGTCAAATCTTTCCGGGGATCATTTGCAACCGTTTGGCAGCATTTTTGAGTGAATTGGCAAAAGTCAGATTTTTGCTGAAATTCTGACCCCGGGGCTTAGGGATTTTTTCAAAAAATATTTTTCCGCCGATTAAGTTGTTGAGGGCTGATTTCTGGTCCTATGATAAAAATCCTTCTGTTTTGACTGCCAAAACTTTCAGGGGAGAAATTGCAAGGGTTTGGCAGCAGTTTTGAGTGAATTGGCCAAAGTCAGATTTTTGCTGAAATTCTGACCCCGGGGCTTAGGGATTTTTTCAAAAAATCTTTTTCCACCGGTTAAGTTTTTTATGGCTGATTTCTTCTCCTGTGATAAAAAGGCTTCTGTTTCGACTTCCAAAACTTTCAGGGGAGGATTTGCAAGGGTTTGGCAGCATTTTTGAGTGAATTTGCAAAAGTCAGATTTTTGCTGAAATTCTGACCCCGGGGCTTAGGGATTTTTTCAAAAAAATATTTTTCTGCCGGTTAAGTTGTTGATGGCTGATTTCTTCTCCTGTAATAAAAAGGCTCCTGTTTCGACTTCCAAAAATTTCAGGGGTGCATTTGCAAGGGTTTGGCAGAATTTTTGAGTGAATTGGCAAAAGTCAGATTTTTGCTGAAATTGTGACCCCGGGGCTTAGGGATTTTTCAAAAAATCTTTTTCCGCCGGTTAAGTTGTTGAGGGTTGATTTCTGGTCCTATGATAAAAAAACCTTCTGTTTTGACTGTCAAACCTATCCGGGGATAATTTGCAACCGTTCGCGACCATTTTTGAGTGAATTGGCAAAAGTCAGATTTTTCCTGAAATTGTGACCCCGGGGCTTAGGGATTTTTTCAAAAAATATTTTTCCGCCGATTAAGTTGTTGAGGGCTGATTTCTGGTCCTATGATAAAAATCCTTCTGTTTTGACTGCCAAAACTTTCAGGGGAGAAATTGCAAGGGTTTGGCAGCAATTTTGAGTGAATTGGCCAAAGCCAGATTTTTGCTGAAATTCTGACCCCGGGGCTTAGGGATTTTTTCAAAAAATCTTTTTCCACCGGTTAAGTTTTTTATGGCTGATTTCTTCTCCTGTGATAAAAAGGCTTCTGTTTCGACTTCCAAAACTTTCAGGGGAGGATTTGCAAGGGTTTGGCAGCATTTTTGAGTGAATTTGCAAAAGTCAGATTTTTGCTGAAATTCTGACCCCGGGGCTTAGGGATTTTTTCAAAAAATATTTTTCCGCCGGTTAAGTTGTTGAGGGCTGATTTCTGGTCCTATGATAAAAAAACCTTCTGTTTTGACTGTCAAACCTATCCGGCGATCATTTGCAACCGTTCGGCACCATTTTTGAGTGAATTGGCAAACTCAGATTTTTGCTGAAATTCTGACCCCGGGGCTTAGGGATTTTTTCAAAAAATCTTTTTCCACCGGTTAAGTTGTTGAGGGCTGATTTCCGGTCCTATGATAAAAAAACCTTCTGTTGTGACTGTCAAATCTTTCCGGGGATCATTTGCAACCGTTTGGCAGCATTTGTGAGTGAATTGGCAAAAGTCAGATTTTTGCTGAAATTCTGACCCCGGGGCTTAGGGATTTCTTCAAAAAATCTTTTTCCACCGGTTAAGTTTTTTATGGCTGATTTCTTCTCCTGTGATAAAAAGGCTTCTGTTTCGACTTCCAAAACTTTCAGGGGAGGATTTGCAAGGGTTTGGCAGCATTTTTGAGTGAATTTGCAAAAGTCAGATTTTTGCTGAAATTCTGACCCCGGGGCTTAGGGATTTTTTCAAAAAATATTTTTCCGCCGGTTAAGTTGTTGAGGGCTGATTTCTGGTCCTATGATAAAAAAACCTTCTGTTTTGACTGTCAAACCTATCCGGCGATCATTTGCAACCGTTCGGCACCATTTTTGAGTGAATTGGCAAACTCAGATTTTTGCTGAAATTCTGACCCCGGGGCTTAGGGATTTTTTCAAAAAATCTTTTTCCACCGGTTAAGTTGTTGAGGGCTGATTTCCGGTCCTATGATAAAAAAAACTTCTGTTGTGACTGTCAAATCTTTCCGGGGATCATTTGCAACCGTTTGGCAGCATTTGTGAGTGAATTGGCAAAAGTCAGATTTTTGCTGAAATTCTGACCCCGGGGCTTAGGGATTTTTTCAAAAAATATTTTTCCGCCGATTAAGTTGTTGAGGGCTGATTTCTGGTCCTATGATAAAAATCCTTCTGTTTTAACTGCCAAAACATTCAGGGGAGAAATTGCAAGGGTTTGGCAGCAGTTTTGAGTGAATTGGCCAAAGTCAGATTTTTGCTGAAATTCTGACCCCGGGGCTTAGGGATTTTTTCAAAAAATCTTTTTCCACCGGTTAAGTTTTTTATGGCTGATTTCTTCTCCTGTGATAAAAAGGCTTCTGTTTCGACTTCCAAAACTTTCAGGGGAGGATTTGCAAGGGTTTGGCAGCATTTTTGAGTGAATTTGCAAAAGTCAGATTTTTGCTGAAATTCTGACCCCGGGGCTTAGGGATTTTTTCAAAAAAATATTTTTCTGCCGGTTAAGTTGTTGATGGCTGATTTCTTCTCCTGTAATAAAAAGGCTCCTGTTTCGACTTCCAAAAATTTCAGGGGTGCATTTGCAAGGGTTTGGCAGAATTTTTGAGTGAATTGGCAAAAGTCAGATTTTTGCTGAAATTGTGACCCCGGGGCTTAGGGATTTTTCAAAAAATCTTTTTCCGCCGGTTAAGTTGTTGAGGGTTGATTTCTGGTCCTATGATAAAAAAACCTTCTGTTTTGACTGTCAAACCTATCCGGGGATCATTTGCAACCGTTCGCGACCATTTTTGAGTGAATTGGCAAAAGTCAGATTTTTGCTGAAATTGTGACCCCGGGGCTTAGGGATTTTTCAAAAAATCTTTTTCCGCCGGTTAAGTTGTTGAGGGCTGATTTCCGGTCCTATGATAAAAAACCTTCTGTTTTGACTGTCAAATCTTTCCGGGGATCATTTACAACCGTTTGGCAGCATTTGTGAGTGAATTGGCAAAAGTCAGATTTTTGCTGAAATTGTGACCCCGGGGCTTAGGGATTTTTTCAAAAAATATTTTTCCGCGGGTTAAGTTGTTGAGGGCTGATTTCTGGTCCTATGATAAAAATCCTTCTGTTTTGACTGCCAAAACTTTCAGGGGAGAAATTGCAAGGGTTTGGCAGCAGTTTTGAGTGAATTGGCCAAAGTCAGATTTTTTCTGAAATTCTGACCCCGGGGCTTAGGGATTTTTTCAAAAAATCTTTTTCCACCGGTTAAGTTTTTTATGGCTGATTTCTTCTCCTGTGATAAAAGGCTTCTGTTTCGACTTCCAAAACTTTCAGGGGAGGATTTGCAAGGGTTTGGCAGCATTTTTGAGTGAATTTGCAAAAGTCAGATTTTTGCTGAAATTCTGACCCCGGGGCTTAGGGATTTTTTCAAAAAAATATTTTTCTGCCGGTTAAGTTGTTGATGGCTGATTTCTTCTCCTGTAATAAAAAGGCTCCTGTTTCGACTTCCAAAAATTTCAGGGGTGCATTTGCAAGGGTTTGGCAGAATTTTTGAGTGAATTGGCAAAAGTCAGATTTTTGCTGAAATTGTGACCCCGGGGCTTAGGGATTTTTCAAAAAATCTTTTTCCGCCGGGTAAGTTGTTGAGGGCTGATTTCTGGTCCTATGATAAAAAACCTTCTGTTTTGACTGTCAAACCTATCCGGGGATCATTTACAACCGTTCGGGACCATTTTTGAGTGAATTGGCCAAAGTCAGATATTTGCTGAAATTGTGACCCCGGGGCTTAGGGATTTTTTCAAAAAATCTTTTTCCAACGGTTAAGTTCTTGAGGGCTGATTTCTTCTCCTGTGATAAAAAGGCTTCTGTTTCGACTTCCAAAACTTTCAGGGGAGCATTTGCAAGGGTTTGGCAGAATTTTTGAGTGAATTGGCAAAAGTCAGATTTTTGCTGAAATTGTGACCCCGGAGCTTAGGGATTTTTTCAAAAAAATCTTTTTCCACCGGTTAAGTTGTTGAGGGCTGATTTCTGGTCCTGTGATAAAAAGGTTTTTGTTTCGACTTCCAAAACTTTCAGGGGAGCATTTGCAAGGGTTCGGCAGCATTTTTGAGTGAATTGGCAAAAGTCAGATTTTTGCTAAAATTGTGACCCTGTGTAAGATGTTGAGGGCTGATTTCTTTCCGGTGATAAAAAGGCTTCTGTTTCGACTTCCAAAACTTTCAGGGGAGCATTTGCAAGCGTTTGGCAGCATTTTTGAGTGAATTGGCAAAAGTCAGATTTTTGTTGAAATTGTGACCCCGGAGCTTAGGTATTTTTTCAAAAAAATCTTTTTCCACCGGTTAAGTTGTTGAGGGCTGATTTCCGGTCCTATGATAAAAAAACCTTCTGTTTTGACTGTCAAACCTATCCGGGGATCATTTGCAACCGTTCGCGTCCATTTTTGAGTGAATTGGCAAAAGTCAGATTTTTGCTGAAATTGTGACCCCGGGGCTTAGGGATTTTTTCAATAAATATTTTTCCACCGGTTAAGTTGTTGAGGGCTGATTTCTGGTCCGATAATAAAAAACACCTTCTGTTTTGACTGTCAAACCTTTCCGGCGATCATTTGCAACCGTTCGGCACCATTTTTGAGTGTATTGACAAAAGTCAGATTTTTGCTGAAATTGTGACCCCGGGGCTTAGGGATTTTTTCAAAAAATCTTTTTCCAACGGTTAAGTTGTTGAGGGCTGATTTCTTGTCCTGTGATAAAAAGGCTTCTGTTTCGACTTCCAAAACTTTCAGCGGAGAAATTGCAAGCGTTTGGCAGCATTGTTGAGTGAATTGGCAAAAGTCAGATTTTTCTGAAATTGTGACCCCAGGGCTTAGGGATTTTTCAAAAAATCTTTTTCCGCCGGTTAAGTTGTTGAGGGCTGATTTCTGGTCCTATGATAAAAAAACCTTCTGTTTTGACTGTCAAACCTATCCGGGGATCTTTTGCAACCGTTCGCCACCATTTTTGAGTGAATTGGCCAAAGTCAGATTTTTGCTAAAATTGTGACCCCGGGGCTTAGGAATTTTTTCAAAAAATCTTTTTCCAACGGTTAAGTTGTTGAGGGCTGATTTCTTGTCCTGTGATAAAAAACCTTCTGTTTCGACTGCCAAAACTTTCAGGGGAGGATTTGCAAGGGTTTGGCAGCATTTTTGAGTGAATTGCCAAAAGTCAGATTTTTACTGAAATTGTGATGCCAGGGCTTACGAAATTTTTCAAAAAATCTTTTTCCGCCGGTTAAGTTGTTGAGGGATGATTTCTGGTCCTATGATAAAAAACCTTCGGTTTTGACTGTCAAACCTTTCCGGTGATCATTTGCAACCGTTCGGCACCATTTTTGAGTGAATTGGCAAAAGTCAGATTTTTCCTGAAATTGTGACCCCGGGGCTTAGGGATTTTTCAAAAAATCTTTTTCCGCCGGTTAAGTTGTTGAGGGTTGATTTCTGGTCCTATGATAAAAAAACCTTCTGTTTTGACTGTCAAACCTATCCGGGGATCATTTGCAACCGTTCGCGACCATTTTTGAGTGAATTGGCAAAAGTCAGATTTTTGCTGAAATTGTGACCCCGGGGCTTAGGGATTTTTTCAAAAAATATTTTTCCGCCGGTTAAGTTGTTGAGGGCTGATTTCTGGTCCTATGATAAAAATCCTTCTGTTTTGACTGCCAAAACTTTCAGGGGAGAAATTGCAAGGGTTTGGCAGCAGTTTTGAGTGAATTGGCCAAAGTCAGATTTTTTCTGAAATTCTGACCCCGGGGCTTAGGGATTTTTTCAAAAAATCTTTTTCCACCGGTTAAGTTTTTTATGGCTGATTTCTTCTCCTGTGATAAAAAGGCTTCTGTTTCGACTTCCAAAACTTTCAGGGGAGGATTTGCAAGGGTTTGGCAGCATTTTTGAGTGAATTTGCAAAAGTCAGATTTTTGCTGAAATTCTGACCCCGGGGCTTAGGGATTTTTTCAAAAAAATATTTTTCTGCCGGTTAAGTTGTTGATGGCTGATTTCTTCTCCTGTAATAAAAAGGCTCCTGTTTCGACTTCCAAAAATTTCAGGGGTGCATTTGCAAGGGTTTGGCAGAATTTTTGAGTGAATTGGCAAAAGTCAGATTTTTGCTGAAATTGTGACCCCGGGGCTTAGGGATTTTTTCAAAAAATATTTTTCCGCCGATTAAGTTGTTGAGGGCTGATTTCTGGTCCTATGATAAAAATCCTTCTGTTTTGACTGCCAAAGCTTTCAGGGGAGAAATTGCAAGGGTTTGGCAGCAGTTTTGAGTGAATTGGCCAAAGCCAGATTTTTGCTGAAATTCTGACCCCGGGGCTTAGGGATTTTTTCAAAAAATCTTTTTCCACCGGTTAAGTTTTTTATGGCTGATTTCTTCTCCTGTGATAAAAAGGCTTCTGTTTCGACTTCCAAAACTTTCAGGGGAGGATTTGCAAGGGTTTGGCAGCATTTTTGAGTGAATTGCCAAAAGTCAGATTTTTACTGAAATTGTGATGCCAGGGCTTACGAAATTTTTCAAAAAATCTTTTTCCGCCGGTTAAGTTGTTGAGGGATGATTTCTGGTCCTATGATAAAAAACCTTCGGTTTTGACTGTCAAACCTTTCCGGCGATCATTTGCAACCGTTCGGCACCATTTTTGAGTGAATTGGCAAAAGTCAGATTTTTGCTGAAATTGTGACCCCGGGGCTTAGGGATTTTTCAAAAAATCTTTTTCCGCCGGTTAAGTTGTTGAGGGTTGATTTCTGGTCCTATGATAAAAAAACCTTCTGTTTTGACTGTCAAACCTATCCGGGGATCATTTGCAACCGTTCGCGACCATTTTTGAGTGAATTGGCAAAAGTCAGATTTTTGCTGAAATTGTGACCCCGGGGCTTAGGGATTTTTCAAAAAATCTTTTTCCGCCGGTTAAGTTGTTGAGGGCTGATTTCTGGTCCTATGATAAAAAACCTTCTGTTTTGACAGTCAAATCTTTCCGGGGAGAACTTGCAAGGGTTTGGCAGCATTTTTGAGTGAATTGGCAAAAGTCAGATTTTTGCTGAAATTCTGACCCCGGGGCTTAGGGATTTTTTCAAAAAATATTTTTCCGCCGATTAAGTTGTTGAGGGCTGATTTCTGGTCCTATGATAAAAATCCTTCTGTTTTGACTGCCAAAACATTCAGGGGAGAAATTGCAAGGGTTTGGCAGCAGTTTTGAGTGAATTGGCCAAAGTCAGATTTTTGCTGAAATTCTGACCCCGGGGCTTAGGGATTTTTTCAAAAAATCTTTTTCCACCGGTTAAGTTTTTTATGGCTGATTTCTTCTCCTGTGATAAAAAGGCTTCTGTTTCGACTTCCAAAACTTTCAGGGGAGGATTTGCAAGGGTTTGGCAGCATTTTTGAGTGAATTTGCAAAAGTCAGATTTTTGCTGAAATTCTGACCCCGGGGCTTAGGGATTTTTCAAAAAAATATTTTTCTGCCGGTTAAGTTGTTGATGGCTGATTTCTTCTCCTGTAATAAAAAGGCTCCTGTTTCGACTTCCAAAAATTTCAGGGGTGCATTTGCAAGGGTTTGGCAGAATTTTTGAGTGAATTGGCAAAAGTCAGATTTTTGCTGAAATTGTGACCCCGGGGCTTAGGGATTTTTCAAAAAATCTTTTTCCGCCGGTTAAGTTGTTGAGGGTTGATTTCTGGTCCTATGATAAAAAAACCTTCTGTTTTGACTGTCAAACCTATCCGGGGATAATTTGCAACCGTTCGCGACCATTTTTGAGTGAATTGGCAAAAGTCAGATTTTTGCTGAAATTGTGACCCCGGGGCTTAGGGATTTTTCAAAAAATCTTTTTCCGCCGGTTAAGTTGTTGAGGGCTGATTTCCGGTCCTATGATAAAAAACCTTCTGTTTTGACTGTCAAATCTTTCCGGGGATCATTTGCAACCGTTTTGGCAGCATTTGTGAGTGAATTGGCAAAAGTCAGATTTTTGCTGAAATTGTGACCCCGGGGCTTAGGGATTTTTTCGAAAAATATTTTTCCGCCGATTAAGTTGTTGAGGGCTGATTTCTGGTCCTATGATAAAAATCCTTCTGTTTTGACTGCCAAAACTTTCAGGGGAGAAATTGCAAGGGTTTGGCAGCAATTTTGAGTGAATTGGCCAAAGCCAGATTTTTGCTGAAATTCTGACCCCGGGGCTTAGGGATTTTTTCAAAAAATCTTTTTCCACCGGTTAAGTTTTTTATGGCTGATTTCTTCTCCTGTGATAAAAAGGCTTCTGTTTCGACTTCCAAAACTTTCAGGGGAGGATTTGCAAGGGTTTGGCAGCATTTTTGAGTGAATTTGCAAAAGTCAGATTTTTGCTGAAATTCTGACCCCGGGGCTTAGGGATTTTTTCAAAAAATATTTTTCCGCCGGTTAAGTTGTTGAGGGCTGATTTCTGGTCCTATGATAAAAAAACCTTCTGTTTTGACTGTCAAACCTATCCGGCGATCATTTGCAACCGTTCGGCACCATTTTTGAGTGAATTGGCAAACTCAGATTTTTGCTGAAATTCTGACCCCGGGGCTTAGGGATTTTTTCAAAAATTCTTTTTCCACCGGTTAAGTTGTTGAGGGCTGATTTCCGGTCCTATGATAAAAAAACCTTCTGTTGTGACTGTCAAATCTTTCCGGGGATCATTTGCAACCGTTTGGCAGCATTTCTGAGTGAATTGGCAAAAGTCAGATTTTTGCTGAAATTCTGACCCCGGGGCTTAGGGATTTTTTCAAAAAATCTTTTTCCACCGGTTAAGTTTTTTATGGCTGATTTCTTCTCCTGTGATAAAAAGGCTTCTGTTTCGACTTCCAAAACTTTCAGGGGAGGATTTGCTAGGGTTTGGCAGCATTTTTGAGTGAATTTGCAAAAGTCAGATTTTTGCTGAAATTCTGACCCCGGGGCTTAGGGATTTTTTCAAAAAAATATTTTTCTGCCGGTTAAGTTGTTGATGGCTGATTTCTTCTCCTGTAATAAAAAGGCTCCTGTTTCGACTTCCAAAAATTTCAGGGGTGCATTTGCAAGGGTTTGGCAGAATTTTTGAGTGAATTGGCAAAAGTCAGATTTTTGCTGAAATTGTGACCCCGGGGCTTAGGGATTTTTCAAAAAATCTTTTTCCGCCGGGTAAGTTGTTGAGGGCTGATTTCTGGTCCTATGATAAAAAACCTTCTGTTTTGACTGTCAAACCTATCCGGGGATCATTTACAACCGTTCGGGACCATTTTTGAGTGAATTGGCCAAAGTCAGATATTTGCTGAAATTGTGACCCCGGGGCTTAGGGATTTTTTCAAAAAATCTTTTTCCAACGGTTAAGTTCTTGAGGGCTGATTTCTTCTCCTGTGATAAAAAGGCTTCTGTTTCGACTGCCAAAACTTTCAGGGGAGCATTTGCAAGGGTTTGGCAGAATTTTTGAGTGAATTGGCAAAAGTCAGATTTTTGCTGAAATTGTGACCCCGGAGCTTAGGGATTTTTTCAAAAAAATCTTTTTCCACCGGTTAAGTTGTTGAGGGCTGATTTCTGGTCCTGTGATAAAAAGGTTTTTGTTTCGACTTCCAAAACTTTCAGGGGAGCATTTGCAAGGGTTCGGCAGCATTTTTGAGTGAATTGGCAAAAGTCAGATTTTTGCTAAAATTGTGACCCTGTGTAAGATGTTGAGGGCTGATTTCTTTCCGGTGATAAAAAGGCTTCTGTTTCGACTTCCAAAACTTTCAGGGGAGCATTTGCAAGCGTTTGGCAGCATTTTTGAGTGAATTGGCAAAAGTCAGATTTTTGTTGAAATTGTGACCCCGGAGCTTAGGTATTTTTTCAAAAAAATCTTTTTCCACCGGTTAAGTTGTTGAGGGCTGATTTCCGGTCCTATGATAAAAAAACCTTCTGTTTTGACTGTCAAACCTATCCGGGGATCATTTGCAACCGTTCGCGTCCATTTTTGAGTGAATTGGCAAAAGTCAGATTTTTGCTGAAATTGTGACCCCGGGGCTTAGGGATTTTTTCAATAAATATTTTTCCACCGGTTAAGTTGTTGAGGGCTGATTTCTGGTCCGATAATAAAAAACACCTTCTGTTTTGACTGTCAAACCTTTCCGGCGATCATTTGCAACCGTTCGGCACCATTTTTGAGTGTATTGACAAAAGTCAGATTTTTGCTGAAATTGTGACCCCGGGGCTTAGGGATTTTTTCAAAAAATCTTTTTCCAACGGTTAAGTTGTTGAGGGCTGATTTCTTGTCCTGTGATAAAAAGGCTTCTGTTTCGACTTCCAAAACTTTCAGCGGAGAAATTGCAAGCGTTTGGCAGCATTGTTGAGTGAATTGGCAAAAGTCAGATTTTTCTGAAATTGTGACCCCAGGGCTTAGGGATTTTTCAAAAAATCTTTTTCCGCCGGTTAAGTTGTTGAGGGCTGATTTCTGGTCCTATGATAAAAAAACCTTCTGTTTTGACTGTCAAACCTATCCGGGGATCTTTTGCAACCGTTCGCCACCATTTTTGAGTGAATTGGCCAAAGTCAGATTTTTGCTAAAATTGTGACCCCGGGGCTTAGGAATTTTTTCAAAAAATCTTTTTCCAACGGTTAAGTTGTTGAGGGCTGATTTCTTGTCCTGTGATAAAAAACCTTCTGTTTCGACTGCCAAAACTTTCAGGGGAGGATTTGCAAGGGTTTGGCAGCATTTTTGAGTGAATTGCCAAAAGTCAGATTTTTGCTGAAATTGTGATGCCAGGGCTTAGAAATTTTTCAAAAAATCTTTTTCCGCCGGTTAAGTTGTTGAGGGATGATTTCTGGTCCTATGATAAAAAACCTTCGGTTTTGACTGTCAAACCTTTCCGGCGATCATTTGCAACCGTTCGGCACCATTTTTGAGTGAATTGGCAAAAGTCAGATTTTTCCTGAAATTGTGACCCCGGGGCTTAGGGATTTTTCAAAAAATCTTTTTCCGCCGGTTAAGTTGTTGAGGGTTGATTTCTGGTCCTATGATAAAAAAACCTTCTGTTTTGACTGTCAAACCTATCCGGGGATCATTTGCAACCGTTCGCGACCATTTTTGAGTGAATTGGCAAAAGTCAGATTTTTGCTGAAATTGTGACCCCGGGGCTTAGGGATTTTTCAAAAAATCTTTTTCCGCCGGTTAAGTTGTTGAGGGCTGATTTCCGGTCCTATGATAAAAAACCTTCTGTTTTGACTGTTAAATCTTTCCGGGGATCATTTACAACCGTTTGGCAGCATTTGTGAGTGAATTGGCAAAAGTCAGATTTTTGCTGAAATTGTGACCCCGGGGCTTAGGGATTTTTTCAAAAAATATTTTTCCGCGGGTTAAGTTGTTGAGGGCTGATTTCTGGTCCTATGATAAAAATCCTTCTGTTTTGACTGCCAAAACTTTCAGGGGAGAAATTGCAAGGGTTTGGCAGCAGTTTTGAGTGAATTGGCCAAAGTCAGATTTTTTCTGAAATTCTGACCCCGGGGCTTAGGGATTTTTTCAAAAAATCTTTTTCCACCGGTTAAGTTTTTTATGGCTGATTTCTTCTCCTGTGATAAAAAGGCTTCTGTTTCGACTTCCAAAACTTTCAGGGGAGGATTTGCAAGGGTTTGGCAGCATTTTTGAGTGAATTTGCAAAAGTCAGATTTTTGCTGAAATTCTGACCCCGGGGCTTAGGGATTTTTTCAAAAAAATATTTTTCTGCCGGTTAAGTTGTTGATGGCTGATTTCTTCTCCTGTAATAAAAAGGCTCCTGTTTCGACTTCCAAAAATTTCAGGGGTGCATTTGCAAGGGTTTGGCAGAATTTTTGAGTGAATTGGCAAAAGTCAGATTTTTGCTGAAATTGTGACCCCGGGCCATAGGGATTTTTTCAAAAAAAAAATTTCCACCGGTTAAGTTGTTGAGGGCTGATTTCTGGTCCGATGATAAAAAACCTTCTGTTTTGAATGTCAAACCTTTCCGAGGATCATTTGCAACCGTTCGGCACCATTTTTGAGTGTATTGACAAAAGTCAGATTTTTGCTGAAATTGTGACCCCGGGGATTAGGAATTTTTTCAAAAAATCTTTTTCCAACAGTTAAGTTGTTGAGGGCTGATTTCTTGTCCTGTGATAAAAAACCTTCTGTTTCGACTGCCAAAACTTTCAGGGGAGGATTTGCATGGGTTTGGGAGCATTTTTGAGTGAATTGGCAAAAGTCAGATTTTTTCCTGAAATTGTGACCCCGGGGCTTAGGGATTTTTCAAAAAATCTTTTTCCGCCGGTTAAGTTGTTGAGGGCTGATTTCTTCTCCTGTGATAAAAAGGCTTCTGTTTCGACTTCCAAAACTTTCAGGGGAGCATTTGCAAGGGTTTGGCACCATTTTTGAGTGAATTGGCAAAAGTCAGATTTTTGCTGAAATTGTGACCCCGGGGCTTAGGGATTTTTTCAAAAAATCTTTTTCCGCCGGTTAAGTTGTTGAGGGTTGATTTCTGGTCCTATGATAAAAAAACCTTCTGTTTTGACTGTCAAACCTATCCGGGGATCATTTGCAACCGTTCGCGACCATTTTTGAGTGAATTGGCAAAAGTCAGATTTTTGCTGAAATTGTGACCCCGGGGCTTAGGGATTTTTTCAATAAATATTTTTCCACCGGTTAAGTTGTTGAGGGCTGATTTCTGGTCCGATAATAAAAAACACCTTCTGTTTTGACTGTCAAACCTTTCCGGCGATCATTTGCAACCGTTCGGCACCATTTTTGAGTGTATTGACAAAAGTCAGATTTTTGCTGAAATTGTGACCCCGGGGCTTAGGGATTTTTTCAAAAAATCTTTTTCCAACGGTTAAGTTGTTGAGGGCTGATTTCTTGTCCTGTGATAAAAAGGCTTCTGTTTCGACTTCCAAAACTTTCAGCGGAGAAATTGCAAGCGTTTGGCAGCATTGTTGAGTGAATTGGCAAAAGTCAGATTTTTCTGAAATTGTGACCCCAGGGCTTAGGGATTTTTCAAAAAATCTTTTTCCGCCGGTTAAGTTGTTGAGGGCTGATTTCTGGTCCTATGATAAAAAAACCTTCTGTTTTGACTGTCAAACCTATCCGGGGATCTTTTGCAACCGTTCGCCACCATTTTTGAGTGAATTGGCCAAAGTCAGATTTTTGCTAAAATTGTGACCCCGGGGCTTAGGAATTTTTTCAAAAAATCTTTTTCCAACGGTTAAGTTGTTGAGGGCTGATTTCTTGTCCTGTGATAAAAAACCTTCTGTTTCGACTGCCAAAACTTTCAGGGGAGGATTTGCAAGGGTTTGGCACCATTTTTGAGTGAATTGGCAAAAGTCAGATTTTTGCTGAAATTGTGACCCCGGGGCTTAGGGATTTTTCAAAAAATCTTTTTCCGCCGGTTAAGTTGTTGAGGGTTGATTTCTGGTCCTATGATAAAAAAACCTTCTGTTTTGACTGTCAAACCTATCCGGGGATCATTTGCAACCGTTCGCGACCATTTTTGAGTGAATTGGCAAAAGTCAGATTTTTGCTGAAATTGTGACCCCGGGGCTTAGGGATTTTTCAAAAAATCTTTTTCCGCCGGTTAAGTTGTTGAGGGCTGATTTCCGGTCCTATGATAAAAAACCTTCTGTTTTCACTGTCAAATCTTTCCGGGGATCATTTACAACCGTTTGGCAGCATTTGTGAGTGAATTGGCAAAAGTCAGATTTTTGCTGAAATTGTGACCCCGGGGCTTAGGGATTTTTTCAAAAAATATTTTTCCGCCGGTTAAGTTGTTGAGGGCTGATTTCTGGTCCTATGATAAAAATCCTTCTGTTTTGACTGCCAAAATTTTCAGGGGAGAAATTGCAAGGGTTTGGCAGCAGTTTTGAGTGAATTGGCCAAAGTCAGATTTTTGCTGAAATTCTGACCCCGGGGCTTAGGGATTTTTTCAAAAAATCTTTTTCCACCGGTTAAGTTTTTTATGGCTGATTTCTTCTCCTGTGATAAAATGGCTTCTGTTTCGACTTCCAAAACTTTCAGGGGAGAAATTGCAAGGGTTTGGCAGCATTTTTGAGTGAATTTGCAAAAGTCAGATTTTTGCTGAAATTCTGACCCCCGGGGCTTAGGGATTTTTTCAAAAAAATATTTTTCTGCCGGTTAAGTTGTTGATGGCTGATTTCTTCTCCTGTAATAAAAAGGCTCCTGTTTCGACTTCCAAAAATTTCAGGGGTGCATTTGCAAGGGTTTGGCAGAATTTTTGAGTGAATTGGCAAAAGTCAGATTTTTGGTGAAATTGTGACCCCGGGCCATAGGGATTTTTTCAAAAAAAAAATTTCCACCGGTTAAGTTGTTGAGGGCTGATTTCTGGTCCGATGATAAAAAACCTTCTGTTTTGAATGTCAAACCTTTCCGAGGATCATTTGCAACCGTTCGGCACCATTTTTGAGTGTATTGACAAAAGTCAGATTTTTGCTGAAATTGTGACCCCGGGGATTAGGAATTTTTTCAAAAAATCTTTTTCCAACAGTTAAGTTGTTGAGGGCTGATTTCTTCTCCTGTGATAAAAAACCTTCTGTTTCGACTGCCAAAACTTTCAGGGGAGGATTTGCAAGGGTTTGGCAGCATTTTTGAGTGAATTGGCAAAAGTCAGATTTTTGCTGAAATTGTGACCCCGGGCCTTAGGGATTTCTTCAAAAAAATCTTTTTCCGCCGGTTAAGTTGTTGAGGGCTGATTTCCGGTCCTATGATAAAAAAACCTTCTGTTTTGACTGTCAAATCTTTCCGGGGATCATTTGCAACCGTTTGGCAGCATTTGTGAGTGAATTGGCAAAAGTCAGATTTTTGCTGAAATTGTGACCCCGGGGCTTAGGGATTTTTTCAAAAAATATTTTTCCTCCGGTTAAGTTGTTGAGGGCTGATTTCTGGTCCTATGATAAAAATCCTTCTGTTTTGACTGCCAAAACTTTCAGGGGAGAAATTGCAAGGGTTTGGCAGCAGTTTTGAGTGAATTGGCCAAAGTCAGATTTTTGCTGAAATTCTGACCCCGGGGCTTAGGGATTTTTTCAAAAAATCTTTTTCCACCGGTCAAGTTTTTTATGGCTGATTTCTTCTCCTGTGATAAAAAGGCTTCTGTTTCGACTTCCAAAACTTTCAGGGGAGGATTTGCAAGGGTTTGGCAGCATTTTTGAGTGAATTTGCAAAAGTCAGATTTTTGCTGAAATTCTGACCCCGGGGCTTAGGGATTTTTTCAAAAAAATATTTTTCTGCCGGTTAAGTTGTTGATGGCTGATTTCTGGTCCTGTGATAAAAAACCTTCTGTTTTTAACAGCCAAAACTTTCAGGGGAGAACTTGCAAGGGTTTGGCAGCATTTTTGAGTGAATTGGCCAAAGTCAGATTTTTGCTGAAATTGTGACCCCGGGGCTTAGGGATTTTTCAAAAAATCTTTTTCCGCCGGGTAAGTTGTTGAGGGCTGATTTCTGGTCCTATGATAAAAAACCTTCTGTTTTGACTGTCAAACCTATCCGGGGATCATTTACAACCGTTCGGGACCATTTTTGAGTGAATTGGCCAAAGTCAGATTTTTGCTGAAATTGTGACCCCGGGGCTTAGGGATTTTTTCAAAAAATCTTTTTCCAACGGTTAAGTTCCTGAGGGCTGATTTCTTCTCCTGTGATAAAAAGGCTTCTGTTTCGACTGCCAAAACTTTCAGGGGAGCATTTGCAAGGGTTTGGCAGAATTTTTGAGTGAATTGGTAAAAGTCAGATTTTTGCTGAAATTGTGACCCCGGAGCTTAGGGATTTTTTCAAAAAAATCTTTTTCCACCGGTTAAGTTGTTGAGGGCTGATTTCTGGTCCTGTGATAAAAAGGTTTCTGTTTCGACTTCCAAAACTTTCAGGGGAGCATTTGCAAGGGTTCGGCAGCATTTTTGAGTGAATTGGCAAAAGTCAGATTTTTGCTAAAATTGTGACCCCGTGTAAGATGTTGAGGGCTGATTTCTTTCCGGTGATAAAAAGGCTTCTGTTTCGACTTCCAAAACTTTCAGGGGAGCATTTGCAAGCGTTTGGCAGCATTTTTGAGTGAATTGGCAAAAGTCAGATTTTTGTTGAAATTGTGACCCCGGAGCTTAGGTATTTTTTCAAAAAATCTTTTTCCGCCGTTTAAGTTATTGAGGGCTGATTTCTGGTCCTATGAGAAAAAACCTTCGGTTTTGACTGTCAAACCTTTCCGGCGATCATTTGCAACCGTTCGGCACCATTTTTGAGTGAATTGGCAAAAGTCAGATTTTTGCTGAAATTGTGACCCCGGGGCTTAGGGATTTTTCAAAAAATCTTTTTTCGCCGGTTAAGTTGTTGAGGGTTGATTTCTGGTCCTATGATAAAAAAACCTTCTGTTTTGACTGTCAAACCTATCCGGGGATCATTTGCAACCGTTCGCGACCATTTTTGAGTGAATTGGCAAAAGTCAGATTTTTGCTGAAATTGTGACCCCGGGGCTTAGGGATTTTTCAAAAAATCTTTTTCCGCCGGTTAAGTTGTTGAGGGCTGATTTCCGGTCCTATGATAAAAAACCTGTTTTGACTGTCAAATCTTTCCGGGGATCATTTGCAACCGTTTGGCAGCATTTGTGAGTGAATTGGCAAAAGTCAGATTTTTGCTGAAATTGTGACCCCGGGGCTTAGGGATTTTTTCAAAAAATATTTTTCCGCCGGTTAAGTTGTTGAGGGCTGATTTCTGGTCCTATGATAAAAATCCTTCTGTTTTGACTGCCAAAACTTTCAGGGGAGAAATTGCAAGGGTTTGGCAGCAGTTTTGAGTGAATTGGCCAAAGTCAGATTTTTAATGAAATTCTGACCCCGGGGCTTAGGGATTTTTTCAAAAAATCTTTTTCCACCGGTTAAGTTTTTTATGGCTGATTTCTTCTCCTGTGATAAAAAGGCTTCTGTTTCGACTTCCAAAACTTTCAGGGGAGGATTTGCAAGGGTTTGGCAGCATTTCTGAGTGAATTTGCAAAAGTCAGATTTTTGCTGAAATTCTGACCCCGGGGCTTAGGGATTTTTTCAAAAAAATATTTTTCTGCCGGTTAAGTTGTTGATGGCTGATTTCTTCTCCTGTAATAAAAAGGCTCCTGTTTCGACTTCCAAAAATTTCAGGGGTGCATTTGCAAGGGTTTGGCAGCAGTTTTGAGTGAATTGGCCAAAGTCAGATTTTTGCTGAAATTCTGACCCCGGGGCTTAGGGATTTTTTCAAAAAATCTTTTTCCACCGGTTAAGTTTTTTATGGCTGATTTCTTCTCCTGTAATAAAAAGGCTTCTGTTTCGACTTCCAAAACTTTCAGGGGAGCATTTGCAAGCGTTTGGCAGCATTTTTGAGTGAATTGGCAAAAGTCAGATTTTTGCTGAAATTGTGACCCCGGAGCTTAGGTATTTTTTCAAAAAAATCTTGTTCCAACGGTTAAGTTGTTGAGGGCTGATTTCCGGTCCTATGATAAAAAACCTTCTGTTTCGACTGCCAAATCTATCAGGGGATCATTTGCTACCGTTCAGCACCATTTTTGAGTGTATTGGCAAAAGTCAGATTTTTGCTGAAATTGTGACCCCGGGGCTTAGGGATTTTTCAAAAAATCTTTTTCCGCCGGTTAAGTTGTTGAGGGTTGATTTCTTGTCCTGTGATAAAAAACCTTCTGTTTCGACTGCCAAAACTTTCAGGGGAGGATTTGCAAGGGTTTGGCAGCATTTTTGAGTGAATTGCCAAAAGTCAGATTTTTACTGAAATTGTGATGCCAGGGCTTACGAAATTTTTCAAAAAATCTTTTTCCGCCGTTTAAGTTATTGAGGGCTGATTTCTGGTCCTATGATAAAAAACCTTCGGTTTTGACTGTCAAACCTTTCCGGCGATCATTTGCAACCGTTCGGCACCATTTTTGAGTGAATTGGCAAAAGTCAGATTTTTGCTGAAATTGTGACCCCGGGGCTTAGGGATTTTTTCAAAAAATCTTTTTCCAACGGTTAAGTTCCTGAGGGCTGATTTCTTCTCCTGTGATAAAAAGGCTTCTTTTTCGACTGCCAAAACTTTCAGGGGAGCATTTGCAAGGGTTTAGCAGCATTTTTGAGTGAATTGGCAAAAGTCAGATTTTTGCTGAAATTGTGACCCCGGGGCTTAGGGATTTTTTCAAAAAATCTTTTTCCACCGGTTAAGTTGTTGAGGGCTGATTTCTTCTCCGGTGATAAAAAACCTTCTGTTTCAACTGCCAAAACTTTCATGGGTGGATTTGCAAGGGTTTGGCATTATTTTTGAGTGAATTGGCAAAAGTCAGATTTTTGCTGAAATTGTGACCCCGGAGCTTAGGGATTTTTTCAAAAAATCTTTTTCCAACGGTTAAGTTGTTGAGGGCTGATTTCTGGTCCTGTGATAAAAAGGTTTCTGTTTCGACTTCCAAAACTTTCAGGGGAGCATTTGCAAGGGTTCGGCAGCATTTTTGAGTGAATTGGCAAAAGTCAGATTTTTGCTAAAATTGTGACCCCGTGAAAGATGTTGAGGGCTGATTTCTTTCCGGTGATAAAAAGGCTTCTGTTTCGACTTCCAAAACTTTCAGGGGAGCATTTGCAAGGGTTTGGCAGCATTTTTTAGTGTATTGGGAAAAGTCAGATTTTTGCTGAAATTGTGACCCCGGAGCTTAGGTATTTTTTCAAAAAAATCTTTTTCCACCGGTTAAGTTGTTGAGGGCTGATTTCTGGTCCTATGATAAAAAACCTTCTGTTTCGACTGCCAAAACTATCAGGGGATCATTTGCTACCGTTCGGCACCATTTTTGAGTGTATTAGCAAAAGTCAGATTTTTGCTGAAATTGTGACCCCGGGGCTTAGGGATTTTTCAAAAAATCTTTTTCCGCCGGTTAACTTGTTGAGGGTTGATTTCTGGTCCTATGATAAAAAAACCTTCTGTTTTGACTGTCAAACCTATCCGGGGATCATTTGCAACCGTTCGCGACCATTTTTGAGTGAATTGGCAAAAGTCAGATTTTTGCTGAAATTGTGACCCCGGGGCTTAGGGATTTTTCAAAAAATCTTTTTCCGCCGGTTAAGTTGTTGAGGGCTGATTTCCGGTCCTATGATAAAAAACCTTTTGTTTTGACTGTCAAATCTTTCCGGGGATCATTTACAACCGTTTGGCAGCATTTGTGAGTGAATTGGCAAAAGTCAGATTTTTGCTGAAATTGTGACCCCGGGGCTTAGGGATTTTTTCAAAAAATATTTTTCCGCCGGTTAAGTTGTTGAGGGCTGATTTCTGGTCCTATGATAAAAATCCTTCTGTTTTGACTGCCAAAACTTTCAGGGGAAAAATTGCAAGGGTTTGGCAGCAGTTTTGAGTGAATTGGCCAAAGTCAGATTTTTGCTGAGATTCTGACCCCGGGGCTTAGGGATTTTTTCAAAAAATCTTTTTCCACCGGTTAAGTTTTTTAAGGCTGATTTCTTCTCCTGTGATAAAAACGCTTCTGTTTCGACTTCCAAAACTTTCAGGGGAGGATTTGCAAGGGTTTGGCAGCATTTCTGAGTGAATTGGCAAAAGTCAGATTTTTGCTGAAATTCTGACCCCGGGGCTTAGGGATTTTTTCAAAAAAATATTTTTCTGCCGGTTAAGTTGTTGATGGCTGATTTCTTCTCCTGTAATAAAAAGGCTCCTGTTTCGACTTCCAAAAATTTCAGGGGTGCATTTGCAAGGGTTTGACAGAATTTTTGAGTGAATTGGCAAAAGTCAGATTTTTGCTGAAATTGTGACCCCGGGCCATAGGGATTTTTTCAAAAAAAAATTTTCCACCGGTTAAGTTGTTGAGGGCTGATTTCTGGTCCGATGATAAAAAACCTTCTGTTTTGAATGTCAAACCTTTCGGAGGATCATTTGCAACCGTTCGGCACCATTTTTGAGTGTATTGACAAAAGTCAGATTTTTGCTGAAATTGTGACCCCGGGGATTAGGAATATTTTCAAAAAATCTTTTTCCAACAATTAAGTTGTTGAGGGCTGATTTCTTGTCCTGTGATAAAAAAGCTTCTGTTTCGACTGCCAAAACTTTCAGGGGAGGATTTGCAAGGGTTTGGCAGCATTTTTGAGTGAATTGGCAAAAGTCAGATTTTTGCTGAAATTGTGACCCCGGGCCTTAGGGATTTCTTCAAAAAAATATTTTTCTGGCGGTTCAGTTGTTGAGGACTGATTTCTGGTCCTATGATAAAAAACCTTCTGTTTTGACTGTCAAACCTATCCGGCGATCATTTGCAACCGTTCGGCAGTATTTTTGAGTGAATTGGCCAAAGTCAGATTTTTGCTGAAATTCTGACCCCGGGGCTTAGGGATTTTTTCAAAAAATCTTTTTCGAACGGTTAAGTTGTTGAGGGCTGATTTCTTCTCCTGTGATAAAAAGGCTTCTGTTTCGACAGCCAAAAATTTCAGGGGTGCATTTGCAAGGGTTTGGCAGAATTTTTGAGTGAATTGGCAAAAGTCATTTTTTGCTGAAATTGTGACCCCGGGCCATAGGGATTTTTTCAAAAAAAAATTTTCCACCGGTTAAGTTGTTGAGGGCTGATTTCTTCTCCTGTGATAAAAAGGCTTCTGTTTCGACTGCCAAAACTTTCAGGGGAGCATTTGCAAGGGTTTAGCAGCATTTTTGAGTGAATTGGCAAAAGTCAGATTTTTGCTGAAATTGTGACCACGGGGCTTAGGGATTTTTTCAAAAAATCTTTTTCCACCGGTTAAGTTGTTGAGGGCTGATTTCTTCTCCGGTGATAAAAAACCTTCTGTTTCAACTGCCAAAACTTTCATGGGTGGATTTGCAAGGGTTTGGCATTATTTTTGAGTGAATTGGCAAAAGTCAGATTTTTGTTGAAATTGTGACCCCGGAGCTTAGGGATTTTTTCAAAAAATCTTTTTCCAACGGTTAAATTGTTGAGGGCTGATTTCTGGTCCTATGATAAAAAGGTTTCTGTTTCGACTTCCAAAACTTTCAGGGGAGCATTTGCAAGGGTTCGGCAGCATTTTTGAGTGAATTGGCAAAAGTCAGATTTTTGCTAAAATTGTGACCCCGTGTAAGATGCTGAGGGCTGATTTCTTTCCGGTGATAAAAAGGCTTCTGTTTCGACTTCCAAAACTTTCAGGGGAGCATTTGCAAGGGGTTGGCAGCATTTTTTAGTGTATTGGGAAAAGTCAGATTTTTGCTGAAATTGTGACCCCGGAGCTTAGGTATTTTTTCAAAAAAATCTTTTTCCACCGGTTAAGTTGTTGAGGGCTGATTTCTGGTCCTATGATAAAAAACCTTCTGTTTCGACTGCCAAAACTATCAGGGGATCATTTGCTACCGTTCGGCACCATTTTTGAGTGTATTAGCAAAAGTCAGACTTTGCTGAAATTGTGACCCCGGGGCTTAGGGATTTTTCAAAAAATCTTTTTCCGCCGGTTAACTTGTTGAGGGTTGATTTCTGGTCCTATGATAAAAAAACCTTCTGTTTTGACTGTCAAACCTATCCGGGGATCATTTGCAACCGTTCGCGACCATTTTTGAGTGAATTGGCAAAAGTCAGATTTTTGCTGAAATTGTGACCCCGGGGCTTAGGGATTATTTCAATAAATATTTTTCCACCGGTTAAGTTGTTGAGAGCTGATTTCGGGTCCGATAATAAAAAACACCTTCTGTTTTGACTGTGAAACCTTTTCGGCGATCATTTGCAACCGTTCGGCACCATTTTTGAGTGTATTGACAAAAGTCAGATTTTTGCTGAAATTGTGACCCCGGGGCTTAGGGATTTTTTCAAAAAATCTTTTTCCACCGGTTAAGTTTTTTATGGCTGATTTCTTGTCCTGTGATAAAAAGGCTTCTGTTTCGACTTCCAAAACTTTCAGCGGAGAAATTGCAAGCGTTTGGCAGCATTTTTGAGTGAATTGGCAAAAGTCAGATTTTTGCTGAAATTGTGACCCCAGGGCTTAGGGATTTTTTCAAAAAATATTTTTCCGCCGGTTAAGTTGTTGAGGGCTGATTTCTGGTCCTATGATAAAACACCTTCGGTTTTGACTGTCAAACCTTTCCGGCGATCATTTGCAACCGTTCGGCACCATTTTTGAGTGAATTGGCAAAAGTCAGATTTTTGCTGAAATTGTGACCCCGGGGCTTAGGGATTTTTCAAAAAATCTTTTTCCGCCGGTTAAGTTGTTGAGGGTTGATTTCTGGTCCTATGATAAAAAAACCTTCTGTTTTGACTGTCAAACCTATCCGGGGATCATTTGCAACCGTTCGCGACCATTTTTGAGTGAATTGGCAAAAGTCAGATTTTTGCTGAAATTGTGACACCGGGGCTTAGGGATTTTTCAAAAAATCTTTTTCCGCCGGTTAAGTTGTTGAGGGCTGATTTCCGGTCCTATGATAAAAAACCTTCTGTTTTGACTGTCAAATCTTTCCGGGGATCATTTGCAACCGTTTGGCAGCATTTGTGAGTGAATTGGCAAAAGTCAGATTTTTGCTGAAATTGTGACCCTGGGGCTTAGGGATTTTTTCAAAAAATATTTTTCCGCCGGTTAAGTTGTTGAGGGCTGATTTCTGGTCCTATGATAAAAATCCTTCTGTTTTGACTGCTAAAACTTTCAGGGGAGAAATTGCAAGGGTTTGGCAACAGTTTTGAGTGAATTGGCCAAAGTCAGATTTTTGCTGAAATTCTGACCCCGGGGCTTAGGGATTTTTTCAAAAAATCTTTTTCCACCGGTTAAGTTTTTTATGGCTGATTTCTTCTCCTGTGATAAAAAGGCTTCTGTTTCGACTTACAAAACTTTCAGGGGAGGATTTGCAAGGGTTTGGCAGCATTTCTGAGTGAATTTGCAAAAGTCAGATTTTTGCTGAATTTCTGACCCCGGGGCTTAGGGATTTTTTCAAAAAAATATTTTTCTGCCGGTTAAGTTGTTGATGGCTGATTTCTTCTCCTGTAATAAAAAGGCTCCTGTTTCGACTTCCAAAAATTTCAGGGGTGCATTTGCAAGGGTTTGGCAGAATTTTTGAGTGAATTGGCAAAAGTCAGATTTTTGCTGAAATTGTGACCCCGGGCCATAGGGATTTTTTCAAAAAAAAATTTTCCACCGGTTAAGTTGTTGAGGGCTGATTTCTGGTCCGATGATAAAAAACCTTCTGTTTTGAATGTCAAACCTTTCCGAGGATCATTTGCAACCGTTCGGCACCATTTTTGAGTGTATTGACAAAAGTCAGATTTTTGCTGAAATTGTGACCCCGGGGATTAGGAATTTTTTCAAAAAATCTTTTTCCAACAGTTCAGTTGTTGAGGGCTGATTTCTGGTCCTATGATAAAAAACCTTCTGTTTTGACAGCCAAAACTTTCAGGGGAGAACTTGCAAGGGTTTGGCAGCATTTTTGAGTGAATTGGCAAAAGTCAGATTTTTGCTGAAATTGTGACCCCGGGGCTTAGGGATTTTTTCAAAAAAATATTTTTCCGCCGGTTAAGTTGTTGAGGGCTGATTACTGGTCCTATGATAAAAAACCTTCTGTTTTGACTGTCAAACCTATCCGGGGATCATTTGCAACCGTTTGGCAGCATTTTTGAGTGAATTGGCCAAAGTCAGATTTTTGCTGAAATTGTGACCCCGGGGCTTAGGGATTTTTTCAAAAAATCTTTTTCCAACGGTTAAGTTGTTGAAGCTTCTGTTTCGACTTGCAAAAATTTCAGGGGAGCATTTGCAAGGGTTTGGCAGCATTTTTTAGTGTATTGGCAAAAGTCAGATTTTTGCTGACATTGTGACCCCGGGGCTTAGGGATTTCTTCAAAAAATCTTTTTCCACCGGTTAAGTTGTTGAGGGCTGATTTCTTCTCATGTGATAAAAAGGCTTCTGTTTCGACTTCCAAAACTTTCAGGGGAGCATTTGCAAGGGTTTGGCAGCATTTTTGAGTGAATTGGCAAAAGTCAGATTTTTTCCTGAAATTGTGACCCCGGGGCTTAGGGATTTTTCAAAAAATCTTTTTCCACCGGTTAAGTTGTTGAGGGCTGATTTCTTCTCCTGTGATAAAAAGGCTTCTGTTTCGACTTCCAAAACTTTCACGGGAGCATTTGCAAGGGTTTGGCACCATTTTTGAGTGAATTGGCAAAAGTCAGATTTTTGCTGAAATTGTGACCCCGGGGCTTAGGCATTTTTTCAAAAAAATATTTTTCCGCCGTTTAAGTTGTTGATGGCTGATTTCTGGTCCTATGATAAAAAACCTTGTGTTTTGACTGTCAAACCTATCCGGGGATCATTTGCAACCGTTCGGCACCATTTTTGAGTGAATTGGTCAAAGTCAGATTTTTGCTGAAATTGGGACCCCGAGGCTTAGGGATTTTTTCAAAAAATCTTTTTCCAACGGTTAAGTTGTTGAGGGCTGATTTCTTCTACTGTGATAAAAAGGCTTCTGTTTTGACTGTCAAATCTTTCCGGGGATCATTTGCAACCGTTTGGCAGCATTTGTGAGTGAATTGGCAAAAGTCAGATTTTTGCTGAAATTGTGACCCCGGGGCTTAGGGGTTTTTTCAAAAAATATTTTTCCGCCGGTTAAGTTGTTGAGGGCTGATTTCCGGTCCTATGATAAAAAACCTTCTGTTTTCACTGTCAAACCTATCCGGGGATCATTTACAACCGTTCGGGACCATTTTTGAGTGAATTGGCAAAAGTCAGATTTTTGCTGAAATTGTGACCCCGGGGCTTAGGGATTTTTTCAAAAAATCTTTTTCCACCGGTTAAGTTTTTTATGGCTGATTTCTTCTCCTGTGATAAAAAGGCTTCTGTTTCGACTGCCAAAACTTTCAGGGGAGCATTTGCAAGGGTTTAGCAGCATTTTTGAGTGAATTGGCAAAAGTCAGATTTTTGCTGAAATTCTGACCCCGGGGCTTAGGGATTTTTTCAAAAAAATATTTTTCTGCCGGTTAAGTTGTTGATGGCTGATTTCTTCTCCTTTAATAAAAAGGCTTCTGTTTCGACTTCCAAAAATTTCAGGGGTGCATTTGCAAGGGTTTGGCAGAACTTTTGAGTGAATTGGCAAAAGTCAGATTTTTGCTGAAATTGTGACCCCGGGCCATAGGGACTTTTTCAAAAAAATTTTTTCCACCGGTTAAGTTGTTGAGGGCTGATTTCTGGTCCGATGATAAAAAAACCTTCTGTTTTGAATGTCAAACCTTTCCGAGGATCATTTGCAACCGTTCGGCACCATTTTTGAGTGTATTGACAAAAGTCAGATTTTTGCTGAAATTGTGACCCCGGGGATTAGGAATTTTTTCAAAAAATCTTTTTCCAACAGTTAAGTTGTTGAGGGCTGATTTCTTGTCCTGTGATAAAAAACCTTCTGTTTCGCCTGCCAAAACTTTCAGGGGAGGATTTGCAAGGGTTTGGCAGCATTTTTGAGTGAATTGGCAAAAGTCAGATTTTTGCTGAAATTCTGACCCCGGGGCTTAGGGATTTTTTCAAAAAAATATTTTTCCGCCGGTTAAGTTGTTGAGGGCTGATTTCTTGTCCTGTGATAAAAAACCTTCTGTTTCGACTGCCAAAACTTTCAGGGGAGGATTTGCAAGGGTACGGCAGCATTTTTGAGTGAATTGGCCAAAGTCAGATTTTTCCTGAAATTGTGACTCCGGGGCTTAGGGATTTTTCAAAAAATCTTTTTCCGCCGGTTAAGTTGTTGAGGGCTGATTTCTGGTCCTATGATAAAAAACCTTCTGTTTTGACAGCCAAACCTATCCGGGGATCATTTGCAAGGGTTTGGCAGCATTTTTGAGTGAATTGGCAAAAGTCAGATTTTTGCTGAAATTCTGACCCCGGGGCTTAGGGATTTTTTCAAAAAAATATTTTTCCGCCGGTTAAGTTGTTGAGGGCTGATTTCTGGTCCTATGATAAAAAACCTTCTGTTTTGACTGTCAAACCTATCCGGCGATCATTTGCAACCGTTCGGCAGCATTTTTGAGTGAATTGGCCAAAGTCAGATTTTTTCTGAAATTGTGAACGCCGGGGCTTAGGGATTTTTCAAAAAATCTTTTTCCGCCGGTTAAGTTGTTGAGGGCTGATTTCTGGTCCTATGATAAAAAACCTTCTGTTTTGACTGTCAAACCTATCCGGGGATCATTTGCAACCGTTCGGGACCATTTTTGAGTGAATTGGCCAAAGTCAGATTTTTGCTGAAATTGTGACCCCGGGGCTTAGGGATTTTTTAAAAAAATCTTTTTCCAACGGTTAAGTTGTTGAGGGCTGATTTCTTCTCCTGTGATAAAAAGGCTTCTGTTTTGACTGTCAAATCTTTCCGGGGATCATTTGCAACCGTTTGGCAGCATTTGTGAGTGAATTGGCAAAAGTCAGATTTTTGCTGAAATTGTGACCCCGGGGCTTAGGGATTTTTTCAAAAAATATTTTTCCTCCGGTTAAGTTGTTGAGGGCTGATTTCCGGTCCTATGATAAAAAACCTTCTGTTTTGACTGTTAAACCTATCCGGGGATCATTTACAACCGTTCGGGACCATTTTTGAGTGAATTGGCCAAAGTCAGATTTTTGCTGAAATTGTGACCCCGGGGCTTAGGGATTTTTTCAAAAAATCTTTTTCCAACGGTTAAGTTGTTGAGGGCTGATTTCTTCTCCTGTGATAAAAAGGCTTCTGATTCGACTGCCAAAACTTTCAGGGGAGCATTTGCAAGGGTTTAGCAGCATTTTTGAGTGAATTGGCAAAAGTCAGATTTTTGCTGAAATTCTGACCCCGGGGCTTAGGGATTTTTTCAAAAAAATATTTTTCTGCCGGTTAAGTTGTTGATGGCTGATTTCTTCTCCTGTAATAAAAAGTCTTCTGTTTCGACTTCCAAAAATTTCAGGGGTGCATTTGCAAGGGTTTGGCAGAATTTTTGAGTGAATTGGCAAAAGTCAGATTTTTGCTGAAATTGTGACGCCGGGCCATAGGGATTTTTTTTAAAAAAAATTTTCCACCGGTTAAGTTGTTGAGGGCTGATTTCTGGTCCGATGATAAAAAAACCTTCTGTTTTGAATGTCAAACCTTTCCGAGGATCATTTGCAACCGTTCGGCACCATTTTTGAGTGTATTGACAAAAGTCAGATTTTTGCTGAAATTGTGACCCCGGGGATTAGGAATTTTTTCAAAAAATCTTTTTCCAACAGTTAAGTTGTTGAGGGCTGATTTCTTGTCCTGTGATAAAAAACCTTCTGTTTCGACTGCCAAAACTTTCAGGGGAGGATTTGCAAGGGTTTGGCAGCATTTTTGAGTGAATTGGCAAAAGTCAGATTTTTGCTGAAATTGTGACCCCGGGGATTAGGAATTTTTTCAAAAAAAATATTTTTCTGGCGGTTCAGTTGTTGAGGGCTGATTTCTGGTCCTATGATAAAAAACCTTCTGTTTTGACTGTCAAACCTATCCGGCGATCATTTGCAACCGTTCGGCAGCATTTTTGAGTGAATTGGCCAAAGTCAGATTTTTGCTGAAATTGTGACCCCGGGGCTTAGGGATTTTTCAAAAAATCTTTTTCCACCGGTTAAGTTGTTGAGGGCTGATTTCTTCTCCTGTGATGAAAAGGCTTCTGTTTCGACTTCCAAAACTTTCACGGGAGCATTTGCAAGGGTTTGGCACCATTTTTGAGTGAATTGGCAAAAGTCAGATTTTTGCTGAAATTGTGACCCCGGGGCTTAGGGATTTTTTCAAAAAATCTTTTTCCACCGGTTAAGTTGTTGAGGGCTGATTTCTTCTCATGTGATAAAAAGGCTTCTGTTTCGACTTCCAAAACTTTCAGGGGAGCATTTGCAAGGGTTTGGCAGCATTTTTGAGTGAATTGGAAAAAGTCAGATTTTTTCCTGAAATTGTGACCCCGGGGCTTAGGGATTTTTCAAAAAATCTTTTTCCACCGGATAAGTTGTTGAGGGCTGATTTCTTCTCCTGTGATAAAAAGGCTTCTGTTTCGACTTCCAAAACTTTCAGGGGAGCATTTGCAAGGGTTTGGCACCATTTTTGAGTGAATTGGCAAAAGTCAGATTTTTGCTGAAATTGTGACCCCCGGGGCTTAGGGATTTTTTCAAAAAAATATTTTTCCGCCGTTTAAGTTGTTGACGGCTGATTTCTGGTCCTATGATAAAAAACCTTGTGTTTTGACTGTCAAACCTATCCGGGGATCATTTGCAACCGTTCGGCACCATTTTTGAGTGAATTGGTCAAAGTCAGATTTTTGCTGAAATTGGGACCCCGGGGCTTAGGGATTTTTTCAAAAAATCTTTTTCCAACGGTTAAGTTGTTGAGGGCTGATTTCTTCTCCTGTGATAAAAAGGCTTCTGTTTCGACTGCCAAAACTTTCAGGGGAGCATTTGCAAGGGTTTAGCAGCATTTTTGAGTGAATTGGCAAAAGTCAGATTTTTGCTGAAATTCTGACCCCGGGGCTTAGGGATTTTTTCAAAAAAATATTTTTCTGCCGGTTAAGTTGTTGATGGCTGATTTCTTCTCCTGTAATAAAAAGGCTTCTGTTTCGACTTCCAAAAATTTCAGGGGTGCATTTGCAAGGGTTTGGCAGAATTTTTGAGTGAATTGGCAAAAGTCAGATTTTTGCTGAAATTGTGACGCCGGGGCTTAGGGATTTTTTCAAAAAATATTTTTCCGCCGATTAAGTTGTTGAGGGCTGATTTCCGGTCCTATGATAAAAAACCTTCTGTTTTGACTGTCAAACCTATCCGGGGATCATTTACAACCGTTCGGGACCATTTTTGAGTGAATTGGCCAAAGTCAGATTTTTGCTGAAATTGTGACCCCGGGGCTTAGGGATTTTTTCAAAAAATCTTTTTCCAACGGTTAAGTTGTTGAGGGCTGATTTCTTCTCCTGTGATAAAAAGGCTTCTGTTTCGACTGCCAAAACTTTCAGGGGAGCATTTGCAAGGGTTTAGCAGCATTTTTGAGTGAATTGGCAAAAGTCAGATTTTTGCTGAAATTCTGACCCCGGGGCTTAGGGATTTTTTCAAAAAATCTTTTTCCACCGGTTAAGTTGTTGAGGGCTGATTTCTTCTCATGTGATAAAAAGGCTTCTGTTTCGACTTCCAAAACTTTCAGGGGAGCGTTTTCAACCGTTCGGCAGCATTTTTGAGTGAATTGGCCAAAGTCAGATTTTTGCTGAAATTGTGAACGCCGGGGCTTATGGATTTTTCAAAAAATCTTTTTCCGCCGGTTAAGTTGTTGAGGGCTGATTTCTGGTCCTATGATAAAAAACCTTCTGTTTTGACTGTCAAACCTATCCGGGGATCATTTGCAACCGTTCGGGACCATTTTTGAGTGAATTGGCCAAAGTCAGATTTTTGCTGAAATTGTGACCCCGGGGCTTAGGGATTTTTTCAAAAAATCTTTTTCCAACGGTTAAGTTGTTGAGGGCTGATTTCTTCTCCTGTGATAAAAAGGCTTCTGTTTCGACTTGCAAAAATTTCAGGGGAGCATTTGCAAGGGTTTGACACCATTTTTGAGTGTATTGGCAAAAGTCAGATTTTTGCTGACATTGTGACCCCGGGGCTTAGGGATTTTTTCAAAAAATCTTTTTCCACCGGTTAAGTTGTTTATGGCTGATTTCTTCTCATGTGATAAAAAGGCTTCTGTTTCGACTTCCAAAAATTTCGGGGGAGCATTTGCAAGGGTTTGGCAGCATTTTTGAGTGAATTGGCAAAAGTCAGATTTTTGCTGAAATTGTGACCCCGGGGCTTAGGGATTTTTCAAAAAAATATTTTTCCGCTGGATAAGTTGTTGAGGGCTGATTTCTGGTCATATGATAAAAAAACCTTCTGTTTTGACTGTCAAACCTATACGGGGATCATGTGCAACCGTTCGGCACCATTTTTGAGTGAATTGGCCAAAGTCAGATTTTTGCCAAAATTGTGACCCCGGGGCTTAGGGATTTTTCAAAAAATCTTTTTCCACCGGTTAAGTTGTTGAGGGCTGATTTCTTCTCCTGTGATAAAAAGGCTTCTGTTTCGACTTCCAAAACTTTCAGGGGAGCATTTGCAAGGGTTTGGCACCATTTTTGAGTGAATTGGCAAAAGTCAGATTTTTGCTGAAATTGTGACCCCGGGGCTTAGGGATTTTTTCAAAAAAACCTTTTCCAACGGTTAAGTTGTTGAGGGCTGATTTCTTCTCCTGTGATAAAAAGGCTTCTGTTTTGACTGTCAAATCTTTCCGGGGATCATTTGCAACCGTTTGGCAGCATTTGTGAGTGAATTGGCAAAAGTCAGATTTTTGCTGAAATTGTGACCCCGGGGCTTAGGGATTTTTTCAAAAAATATTTTTCCGCCGGTTAAGTTGTTGAGGGCTGATTTCTGGTCCTATGATAAAAATCCTTCTGTTTTGACTGCCAAAACTTTCAGGGGAGAAATTGCAAGGGTTTGGCAGCAGTTTTGAGTGAATTGGCCAAAGTCAGATTTTTGCTGAAATTCTGACCCCGGGGCTTAGGGATTTTTTCAAAAAATCTTTTTCCACCGGTTAAGTTTTTTATGGCTGATTTCTTCTCCTGTGATAAAAAGGCTTCTGTTTCGACTTCCAAAACTTTCAGGGGAGCATTTGCAAGGGTTTAGCAGCATTTTTGAGTGAATTGGCAAAAGTCAGATTTTTGCTGAATTTCTGACCCCGGGGCTTAGGGATTTTTTCAAAAAAATATTTTTCTGCCGGTTAAGTTGTTGATGGCTGATTTCTTCTCCTGTAATAAAAAGGCTTCTGTTTCGACTTCCAAAAATTTCAGGGGTGCATTTGCAAGGGTTTGGCAGAATTTTTGAGTGAATTGGCAAAAGTCAGATTTTTGCTGAAATTGTGACCCCGGGCCATAGGGATTTTTTTTTTAAAAAAATTTCCACCGGTTAAGTTGTTGAGGGCTGATTTCTGGTCCGATGATAAAAAAAACCTTCCGTTTTGAATGTCAAACCTTTCCGAGGATCATTTGCAACCGTTCGGCACCATTTTTGAGTGTATTGACAAAAGTCAGATTTTTGCTGAAATTGTGACCCCGGGGATTAGGAATTTTTTCAAAAAATCTTTTTCCAACAGTTAAGTTGTTGAGGGCTGATTTCTTGTCCTGTGATAAAAAAACCTTGTGTTTTGACTGTCAAAACTTTCAGGGGAGGATTTGCAAGGGTTTGGCAGCATTTTTGAGTGAATTGGCAAAAGTCAGATTTTTGCTGAAATTCTGACCCCGGGGCTTAGGGATTTTTTCAAAAAAATATTTTTCCGCCGGTTAAGTTTTTTATGGCTGATTTCTTCTCCTGTGATAAAAAGGCTTCTGTTTCGACTTCCAAAACTTTCAGGGGAGCATTTGCAAGGGTTTAGCAGCATTTTTGAGTGAATTGGCAAAAGTCAGATTTTTGCTGAATTTCTGACCCCGGGGCTTAGGGATTTTTTCAAAAAAATATTTTTCTGCCGGTTAAGTTGTTGATGGCTGATTTCTTCTCCTGTAATAAAAAGGCTTCTGTTTCGACTTCCAAAAATTTCAGGGGTGCATTTGCAAGGGTTTGGCAGAATTTTTGAGTGAATTGGCAAAAGTCAGATTTTTGCTGAAATTGTGACCCCGGGCCATAGGGATTTTTTTTAAAAAAAAATTTCCACCGGTTAAGTTGTTGCGGGCTGATTTCTGGTCCGATGATAAAAAAAACCTTCCGTTTTGAATGTCAAACCTTTCCGAGGATCATTTGCAACCGTTCGGCACCATTTTTGAGTGTATTGACAAAAGTCAGATTTTTGCTGAAATTGTGACCCCGGGGATTAGGAATTTTTTCAAAAAATCTTTTTCCAACAGTTAAGTTGTTGAGGGCTGATTTCTTGTCCTGTGATAAAAAAACCTTCTGTTTCGACTGCCAAAACTTTCAGGGGAGGATTTGCAAGGGTTTGGCAGCATTTTTGAGTGAATTGGCAAAAGTCAGATTTTTGCTGAAATTGTGACCCCGGGGCTTAGGGATTTCTTCAAAAAAATATTTTTCTGGCGGTTCAGTTGTTGAGGGCTGATTTCTGGTCCTATGATAAAAAACCTTGTGTTTTGACTGTCAAACCTATCCGGGGATCATTTGCAAGGGTTTGGCAGCATTTTTGAGTGAATTGGCAAAAGTCAGATTTTTGCTGAAATTCTGACCCCGGGGCTTAGGGATTTTTTCAAAAAAATATTTTTCCGCCGGTTAAGTTGTTGAGGGCTGATTTCTGGTCCTATGATAAAAAACCTTCTGTTTTGACTGTCAAACCTATCCGGCGATCATTTGCAACCGTTCGGCAGCATTTTTGAGTGAATTGGCCAAAGTCAGATTTTTGCTGAAATTGTGACCCCGGGGCTTAGGGATTTTTCAAAAAATCTTTTTCCACCGGTTAAGTTGTTGAGGGCTGATTTCTTCTCCTGTGATAAAAAGGCTTCTGTTTCGACTTCCAAAACTTTCACGGGAGCATTTGCAAGGGTTTGGCACCATTTTTGAGTGAATTGGCAAAAGTCAGATTTTTGCTGAAATTGTGACCCCGGGGCTTAGGGATTTTTCAAAAAATCTTTTTCCACCGGTTAAGTTGTTGAGGGCTGATTTCTTCTCCTGTGATAAAAAGGCTTCTGTTTCGACTTCCAAAACTTTCAGGGGAGCATTTGCAAGGGTTTGGCACCATTTTTGAGTGAATTGGCAAAAGTCAGATTTTTGCTGAAATTGTGACCCCGGGGCTTAGGGATTTTTTCAAAAAAATATTTTTCCGCCGTTTAAGTTGTTGATGGCTGATTTCTGGTCCTATGATAAAAAACCTTGTGTTTTGACTGTCAAACCTATCCCGGGATCATTTGCAACCGTTCGGCACCATTTTTGAGTGAATTGGTCAAAGTCAGATTTTTGCTGAAATTGGGACCCCGGGGCTTAGGGATTTTTTCAAAAAATCTTTTTCCAACGGTTAAGTTGTTGAGGGCTGATTTCTTCTCCTGTGATAAAAAGGCTTCTGTTTCGACTGCCAAAACTTTCAGGGGAGCATTTGCAAGGGTTTAGCAGCATTTTTGAGTGAATTGGCAAAAGTCAGATTTTTGCTGAAATTCTGACCCCGGGGCTTAGGGATTTTTTCAAAAAAATATTTTTCTGCCGGTTAAGTTGTTGATGGCTGATTTCTTCTCCTGTAATAAAAAGGCTTCTGTTTCGACTTCCAAAAATTTCAGGGGAGCATTTGCAAGGGTTTGGCACCATTTTTGAGTGAATTGGCAAAAGTCAGATTTTTGCTGAAATTGTGACCCCGGGGCTTAGGGATTTTTTCAAAAAAACCTTTTCCAACAGTTAAGTTGTTGAGGGCTGATTTCTTCTCCTGTGATAAAAAGGCTTCTGTTTTGACTGTCAAATCTTTCCGGGGATCATTTGCAACCGTTTGGCAGCATTTGTGAGTGAATTGGCAAAAGTCAGATTTTTGCTGAAATTGTGACCCCGGGGCTTAGGGATTTTTTCAAAAAATATTTTTCCGCCGGTTAAGTTGTTGAGGGCTGATTTCTGGTCCTATGATAAAAATCCTTCTGTTTTGACTGCCAAAACTTTCAGGGGAGAAATTGCAAGGGTTTGGCAGCATTTTTGAGTGAATTGGTCAAAGTCAGATTTTTGCTGAAATTGTGAACCCGGGGTTTAGGGATTTTTTCAAAAAAACTCTTTCCACCGGTTAAGTTGTTGAGGGCTGATTTCTTCTCCTGTGATAAAAAACCTTCTGTTTTGACTGTCAAACCTATCCGGGTATCATTTACAACCGTTCGGGACCATTTTTGAGTGAATTGGCCAAAGTCAGATTTTTGCTGAAATTGTGACCCCGGGGCTTAGGGATTTTTTCAAAAAATCTTTTTCCAACGGTTAAGTTGTTGAGGGCTGATTTGTTCTCCTGTGATAAAAAGGCTTCTGTTTTGACTGCCAAAACTTTCAGGGGAGAAATTGCAAGGGTTTGGCAGCATTTTTGAGTGAATTGGTCAAAGTCAGATTTTTGCTGAAATTGTGAACCCGGGGCTTAGGGATTTTTTCAAAAAAACTCTTTCCACCGGTTAAGTTGTTGAGGGCTGATTTCTTCTCCTGTGATAAAAAACCTTCTGTTTTGACTGTCAAACCTATCCGGGGATCATTTACAACCGTTCGGGACCATTTTTGAGTGAATTGGCAAAAGTCAGATTTTTGCTGAAATTGTGACCCCGGGGCTTAGGGATTTTTCAAAAAAATATTTTTCCGCTGGATAAGTTGTTGAGGGCTGATTTCTGGTCATATGATAAAAAAACCTTCTGTTTTGACTGTCAAACCTATACGGGGATCATGTGCAACCGTTCGGCACCATTTTTGAGTGAATTGGCCAAAGTCAGATTTTTGCCAAAATTGTGACCCCGGGGCTTAGGGATTTTTCAAAAAATCTTCTTCCAACGGTTAAGTTGTTGAGGGCTGATTTCTTCTCCTGTGATAAAAAGGCTTCTTTTTCGACTTCCAAAACTTTCAGGGGAGCATTTGCAAGGGTTTGACACCATTTTTGAGTGAATTGGCAAAAGTCAGATTTTTGCTGAAATTGTGACCCCGGGGCTTAGGGATTTTTTCAAAAAAATATTTTTCCGCCGTTTAAGTTGTTGAGGGCTGATTTCTGGTCCTATGATAAAAAACCTTCTGTTTTGACTGTCAAACCTATCCGGGGATCATTTACAACCGTTCGGGACCATTTTTGAGTGAATTGGCCAAAGTCAGATTTTTGCTGAAATTGTGACCCCGGGGCTTAGGGATTTTTTCAAAAAATCTTTTTCCAATGGTTAAGTTGTTGAGGGCAGATTTCTTCTCATGTGATAAAAAGGCTTCTGTTTCGACTTCCAAAACTTTCAGGGGAGCATTTGCAAGGGTTTGGCAGCATTTTTGAGTGAATTGGCAAAAGTCAGATTTTTTCCTGAAATTATGACCCCGGGGCTTAGGGATTTTTCAAAAAATCTTTTTCCAACGGTTAAGTTGTTGAGGGCTGATTTCTTCTCCTGTGATAAAAAGGCTTCTGTTTCGACTTCCAAAACTTTCAGGGGAGCATTTGCAAGGGTTTGACACCATTTTTGAGTGAATTGGCAAAAGTCAGATTTTTGCTGAAATTGTGACCCCGGGGCTTAGGGATTTTTTCAAAAAAATATTTTTCCGCCGTTTAAGTTGTTGAGGGCTGATTTCTGGTCCTATGATAAAAAACCTTCTGTTTTGACTGTCAAACCTATCCGGGGATCATTTACAACCGTTCGGGACCATTTTTGAGTGAATTGGCCAAAGTCAGATTTTTGCTGAAGTTGTGACCCCGGGGCTTAGGGATTTTTTCAAAAAATCTTTTTCCAATGGTTAAGTTGTTGAGGGCAGATTTCTTCTCATGTGATAAAAAGGCTTCTGTTTCGACTTCCAAAACTTTCAGGGGAGCATTTGCAAGGGTTTAGCAGCATTTTTGAGTGAATTGGCCAAAGTCAGATTTTTGCTGAAGTTGTGACCCCGGGGCTTAGGGATTTTTTCAAAAAATCTTTTTCCAATGGTTAAGTTGTTGAGGGCTGATTTCTTCTCCTGTGATAAAAAGGCTTCTGTTTTGACTGCCAAAACTTTCAGGGTAGAAATTGCAAGGGTTTGGCAGCATTTTTGAGTGAATTGGTCAAAGTCAGATTTTTGCTGAAATTGTGAACCCGGGGCTTAGGGATTTTTTCAAAAAAATATTTTTCCACCGGTTAAGTTGTTGAGGGCTGATTTCTGGTCCTATGATAAAAAACCTTCTGTTTTGACTGTCAAACCTATCCGGGGATCATTTACAACCGTTCGGGACCATTTTTGAGTGAATTGGCAAAAGTCCGATTTTTTCCTGAAATTGTGACCCCGGGGCTTAGGGATTTTTTCAAAAAATCTTTTTCCACCGGTTAAGTTGTTGAGGGCTGATTTCTTCTCCTGTGATAAAAAGGCTTCTGTTTCGACTTCCAAAACATTCAGGGGAGCATTTGCAAGGGTTTGGCACCATTTTTGAGTGAATTGGCAAAAGTCAGATTTTTTCCTGAAATTGTGACCCCGGGGCTTAGGGATTTTTTCAAAAAAATATTTTTCCACCGGTTAAGTTGTTGAGGGCTGATTTCTGGTCCTATGATAAAAAACCTTCTGTTTTGACTGTCAAACCTATCCGGGGATCATTTGCAACCGTTTGACAGCATTTTTGAGTGAATTGGCCAAAGTCAGATTTTTGCTGAAATTGTGACCCCGGGGCTTAGGGATTTTTCAAAAAATCTTTTTCCGCCGGTTAAGTTGTTGAGGGCTGATTTCTGGTCCAATGATAAAAAACCTTCTGTTTTGACTGCCAAAACTTTCAGGGGAGAAATTGCAAGGGTTTGGCAGCATTTTTGAGTGAATTGGCAAAAGTCAGATTTTTGCTGAAATTGTGACCCCGGGGCTTAGGGATTTTTTCAAAAAATCTTTTTCCACCGGTTAAGTTGTTTATGGTTGATTTCTTCTCATGTGATAAAAAGGCTTCTGTTTCGACTTTCAAAAATTTCAGGGGAGCATTTGCAAGGGTTTGGCATCATTTTTGAGTGAATTGGCAAAAGTCAGATTTTTGCTGAAATTGTGACCCCGGGGCTTAGGGATTTTTCAAAAAATCTTCTTCCGCCGGTTAAGTTGTTGAGGGCTGATTTCTGGTCCTATGATAAAAAAACCTTCTGTTTTGACTGCCAAAACTTTCAGGGGAGAAATTGCAAGGGTTTGGCAGCATTTTTGAGTGAATTGGCAAAAGTCAGATTTTTGCTGAAATTGTGACCCCAGGGCTTAGGGATTTTTTCAAAAAATCTTTTTCCACCGGTTAAGTTGTTTATGGCTGATTTCTTCTCCTGTGATAAAAAGGCTTCTGTTTCGACTTGCAAAAATTTCAGGGGAGCATTTGCAAGGGTTTGGCAGCATTTTTTAGTGTATTGGCAAAAGTCAGATTTTTGCTGAAATTGTGACCCCGGGGTTTAGGGATTTTTCAAAAAATCTTTTTCCGCCGGTTAAGTTGTTGAGGGCTGATTTCTGGTCCAATGATAAAAAACCTTCTGTTTTGACTGCCAAAACTTTCAGGGGAGAAATTGCAAGGGTTTGGCAGCATTTTTGAGTGAATTGGCAAAAGTCAGATTTTTGCTGAAATTGTGACCCCGGGGCTTTGGGATTTTTTCAAAAAATCTTTTTCCACCGGTTAAGTTGTTTATGGCTGATGTCTTCTCCTGTGATAAAAAGGCTTCTGTTTCGACTTTGAAAAATTTCAGGCGAGCATTTGCAAGGGTTTGGTAGCACGTTTTTAGTGTATTGGCAAAAGTCAGATTTTTGCTGACATTGTGACCCCGGGGCTTAGGGATTTTTTCAAAAAATCTTTTTCCACCGGTTAAGTTGTTTATGGCTGATTTCTTCTCCTGTGATAAAAAGGCTTCTGTTTCGACTGTCAAACCTATCCGGGGATCATTTGCAACCGTTTGGCAGCATTTTTGAGTGAATTGGCCAAAGTCAGATTTTTGCTGAAATTGTGACCCCGGGGCTTAGGGATTTTTTCAAAAAATCTTTTTCCACCGGTTAAGTTGTTTATGGTTGATTTCTTCTCATGTGATAAAACGGCTTCTGTTTCGACTTCCAAAACTTTCATGGGAGCATTTGCAAGGGTTTGGCAGCATTTTTGAGGGAATTGGCAAAAGTCAGATTTTTTCCTGAAATTGTGACCCCGGGGCTTAGGGATTTTTCAAAAAATCTTTTTCCGCCGGTTAAGTTGTTGAGGGCTGATTTCTGGTCCAATGATAAAAAAACCTTCTGTTTTGACTGCCAAAACTTTCAGGGGAGAAATTGCAAGGGTTTGGCAGCATTTTTGAGTGAATTGGCAAAAGTCAGATTTTTGCTGAAATTGTGACCCCGGGGCTTAGGGATATTTTCAAAAAATCTTTTTCCACCGGTTAAGTTGTTTATGGCTGATTTCTTCTCCTGTGATAAAAAGGCTTCTGTTTCGACTTTCAAAAATTTCAGGGGAGCATTTGCAAGGGTTTGGCAGCACTTTTTTAGTGTATTGGCAAAAGTCAGATTTTTGCTGACATTGTGACCCCGGGGCTTAGGGATTTTTTCAAAAAATCTTTTTCCACCGGTTAAGTTGTTTATGGTTGATTTCTTCTCATGTGATAAAAAGGCTTCTGTTTCGACTTCCAAAACTTTCAGGGGAGCATTTGCAAGGGTTTGGCAGCATTTTTGAGTGAATTGGCAAAAGTCAGATTTTTGCTGAAATTGTGACCCCGGGGCTTAGGGATTTTTCAAAAAATCTTCTTCCGCCGGTTAAGTTGTTGAGGGCTGATTTCTGGTCCTATGATAAAAAAACCTTCTGTTTTGACTGTCAAACCTATACGGGGATCATTTGCAACCGTTCGGCACCATTTTTGAGTGAATTGGCCAAAGTCAGATTTTTGCTGAAATAGTGACCCCGGGGCTTAGGGATTTTTTCAAAAAATCTTTTTCCACCGGTTAAGTTGTTGAGGGCTGATTTCTTCTCATGTGATAAAAAGGCTTCTGTTTCGACTTCCAAAACTTTCAGGGGAGCATTTGCAAGGGTTTGGCAGCATTTTTGAGTGAATTGGCAAAAGTCCGATTTTTTCCTGAAATTGTGACCCCGGGGCTTAGGGATTTTTCAAAAAATCTTTTTCCACCGGTTAAGTTGTTGAGGGCTGATTTCTTCTCCTGTGATAAAAAGGCATCTGTTTCGACTTCCAAAACTTTCAGGGGAGCATTTGCAAGGGTTTGGCACCATTTTTGAGTGAATTGGCAAAAGTCAGATTTTTGCTGAAATTGTGACCCCAGGGCTTAGGGATTTTTTCAAAAAATCTTTTTCCACCGGTTAAGTTGTTTATGGCTGATTTCTTCTCCTGTGATAAAAAGGCATCTGTTTCGACTTCCAAAACTTGCAGGGGAGCATTTGCAAGGGTTTGGCACCATTTTTGAGTGAATTGGCAAAAGTCAGATTTTTGCTGAAATTGTGACCCCGGGGCTTAGGGATTTTTTCAAAAAAATATTTTTCCGCAGTTTAAGTTGTTGAGGGCTGATTTCTTGTCCTGTGATAAAAAACCTTCTGTTTCGACGGCCAAAACTTTCATAGGAGGATTTGCAAGGGTTCGGCACCAGTTTTGAATGTAGTGGCCAAAGTCAGATTTTTGCTGAAATTCTTACCCCGGGGCTTAGGGATTTTTTCAAAAAAATATTTTTCCGCCGTTTAAGTTGTTGAGGGCTGATTTCTGGTCCTATGATAAAAAACCTTGTGTTTTGACTGTCAAACCTATCCGGGGATCATTTGCAACCATTCGGCACCATTTTTGAGTGAATTGGTCAAAGTCAGATTTTTGCTGAAATTGTGACCCCGGTGCTTAGGGATTTTTCAAAAAATCTTTTTCCGCCGGTTAAGTTGTTGAGGGCTCATTTCTGGTCCTATGATAAAAAACCTTCTGTTTTGACTGCCAAAACTTTCAGGGGAGAAATTGCAAGGGTTTGGCAGCATTTTTGAGTGAATTGGCAAAAGTTAGATTTTTGCTGAAATTCTGACCCCGTGGCTTAGGAATTTTTTCAAAAAATCTTTTTCCAACAGTTAAGTTGTTGAGGGCTGTTTTCTTCTGAGGTGATAAAAAGGCTTCTGTTTCGACTTCCAAAACTTTCAGGGGATCATTTGCAACCTTTCGGCACCATTTTTGAGTGAATTGGCCAAAGTCAGATTTTTGCTGAAATTGTGACCCCGGGGCTTAGGGATTTTTTCAAAAAATCTTTTCCCCCCGGTTAAGTTGTTGAGGGCTGATTTCTTGTCCTGTGATAAAAAGGCTTCTGTTTCAACTTCCAAAACTTTCAGGGGAACATTTGCAAGGGTTTGGCAGCATTTTTGAGTGAATTGGCAAAAGTCAGATTTTTGCTGAAATTCTGACCCTGGGGCTTAGGGATTTTTTCAAAAAATCTTTTTCCACCGGTTAAGTTGTTGAGGGCTGATATCTGGTCCGATGATAAAAAAACCTTCTGTTTTGACTGTCAAACCTATCCGAGGATCATTTGCAACCGTTTGGCACCATTTTTGAGTGAATTGGCCAAAGTCAGATTTTTGCTGAAATTTAGACCCCGGGGCTTAGGGATTTTTCAAAAAATCTTTTTCCACCGGTTAAGTTGTTGAGGGCTGATATCTGGTCCGATGATAAAAAACCTTCTGTTTTGACTGTCAAACCTTTCCGGGATCATTTGCAACCGTTTGGCACCATTTTTTAGGGTATTGGCAAAGCTCGGATTTTTGCTGAAATTGTGACCCCGGGGCTTAGGGATTTTTTTCAAAAAAATCTTTTTCCGCCGGATAATTTGTTGTTGGTTGATTTCTGGTCCGATGATAAAAAACCTTCTGTTTCGTCAGCCAAACCTTTCAGGGGATCATTTGCAACCGTTCGGCACCATTTTTGAGTGTATTGGCAAAAGTCAGATTTTTGCTGAAATTGTGACCCCGGGGCTTAGGGATTTTTTCAAATAATCTTTTTCCGCCGGTTAAGTTGTTGAGGGCTGATTTCTTGTCCTGTGATAAAAAGGCTTCTGTTTCGACTTCCAAAACTTTCAGGGGAGCATTTGCAAGGCTTCGGCAGCATTTTTGAGTGAATTGGCCAAAGTCAGATTTTTGCTCAAATTGTGACCCCGGGGCTTAGGGATTTTTTCAAAAAAATCTTTTTCCGCCGGTTAAGTTGTTGAGGGCTGATTTCTGGTCCTATGATAAAAAACCTTCTGTTTCGACTGCCAAAACTTTCAGGGGAGAAATTGCAAGGGTTTGGCAGCATTTTTGAGTGAATTGGCAAACGTCAGATTTTTGCTGAAATTCTGACCAGGGGCTTAGTGATTTTTTCAAAAAAATCTTTTTCCGCCGTTTAAGTTGTTGAGGGCTGATTTCTGGTCCTATGATAAAAAACCTTCTGTTTCGACTGCCAAAACTTTCAGAGGAGGATTTGCAACCGTTCGGCAGCATTCTTGAGAGTATTGGCAAAAGTCAGATTTTTGCTGAAATTGTGACCCCGGGGCTTAGGGATTTTTTGAAAAAATCTTTTTCCAGCGGTTAAGTTGTTGAGGGCTGATTTCTTCTCCTGTGATAAAAAGGCTTCTGTTTCGACTTCCAAAACTTTCAGGGGAGTATTTGCAAGGGTTTGGCAGCATTTTTGAGTGAATTGGCCAAAGTCAGATTTTTGCTGAAATTGTGAGCCCGGGGCTTAGGGATTTTTTCAAAAAATCTTTTTCCACCTGTTAAGTTGTTGAGGGCTGTTTACTTCTGAGGTGATAAAAAGGCTTCAACTTCCAAAAATTTCAGGGGAGCATTTGCAAGGGTTTGGCAGCATTTTTGAGTGAATTGGCCAAAGTCAGATTTTTGCTGAAATTGTCAAAAAAAAATTTTCCACCGGTTAAGTTGTTTATGGCAGATTTCTTCTCCTGTGATAAAAAAGCTTCTGTTTCGACTGTCAAACCTTTCCGGGGATCATTTACAACCGTTTGGCACCATTTTTTAGGGTATTGGCAAAGCTCGGATTTTTGCTGAAATTGTGACCCCGGGGCTTAGGGATTTTTTTCAAAAAAGTTTTTTTCCGCCGGATAATTTGTTGAGGGCTGATTTCTGGTACTATGATAAAAAACCTTCTGTTTCGACTTCCAAAACTTTCAGGGGAGGATTTGCAAGGTTTTGGCAGCATTTTTGAGTGAATTGGGAAAAGTCAGATTTTTGCTGAAATTGTGACCCCGGGGCTTAGGGATTTTTTCAAAAAAATATTTTTCCCGCCGGTTAAGTTGCTGAGGGCTGATTTCTGGTCCGATGATAAAAAACCTTCTGTTTCGTCAGTCAAACCTTTCAGGGGATCATTTGCAACCGTTCGGCACCATTTTTGAGTGTATTGGTAAAAGTTAGATTTTTACTGAAATTGTGACCCCGGGGCTTAGGGATTTTTTCAAAAAATATTTTTCCACCAGTTAAGGTGTTGAGGGCTGATTTCTTGTCCGGTGATAAAAAGGCTTCTGTTTCGACTTCCAAAACTTTCAGGGGAGCATTTGCAACCGTTTGGCAGCATTTTTGAGTGAATTGGCAAAAGTCAGATTTTTGCTGAAATTGTGACCCCGGGGCTTAGGGATTTTTTCAAAAAATATTTTTCCGCCGTTTAAGTTGTTGAGGGCTGATTTCTGGTCCTATGATAAAAAACCTTCTGTTTTGACTGTCAAACCTATCCGGGGATCATTTACAACCGTTCGGGACCATTTTTGAGTGAATTGGCCAAAGTCAGATTTTTGCTGAAATTGTGACCCCGGGGCTTAGGGATTTTTCAAAAAATCTTTTTCCACCGGTTAAGTTGTTGAGGGCTGATTTCTTCTCATGTGATAAAAAGGCTTCTGTTTCGACTTCCAAAAATTTCAGGGGAGAAATTGCAAGGGTTTGGCAGCATTTTTGAGTGAATTGGTCAAAGTCAGATTTTTGCTGAAATTGTGAACCCGGGGCTTAGGGATTTTTTCAAAAAAACTCTTTCCGTCGGTTAAGTTGTTGAGGGCTGATTTCTGGTCCTATGATAAAAAACCTTCTGTTTTGACTGTCAAACCTATCCGGGGATCATTTGAAATCGTTTGACAGCATTTTTGAGTGAATTGGCCAAAGTCAGATTTTTGCTGAAATTGTGACCCCGGGGCTTAGGGATTTTTTCAAAAAATCTTTTTCCACCGGTTAAGTTGTTGAGGGCTGATTTCTTCTCATGTGATAAAAAGGCTTCTGTTTCGACTTCCAAAACTTTCAGGGGAGCATTTGCAAGGGTTTGGCAGCATTTTTGAGTGAATTGGCAAAAGTCAGATTTTTTCCTGAAATTATGACCCCGGGGCTTAGGGATTTTTCAAAAAATCTTCTTCCAACGGTTAAGTTGTTGAGGGCTGATTTCTTCTCCTGTGATAAAAAGGCTTCTGTTTCGACTTCCAAAACTTTCAGGGGAGCATTTGCAAGGGTTTGACACCATTTTTGAGTGAATTGGCAAAAGTCAGATTTTTGCTGAAATTGTGACCCCGGGGCTTAGGGATTTTTTCAAAAAAATATTTTTCCGCCGTTTAAGTTGTTGAGGGCTGATTTCTGGTCCTATGATAAAAAACCTTCTGTTTTGACTGTCAAACCTATCCGGGGATCATTTACAACCGTTCGGGACCATTTTTGAGTGAATTGGCCAAAGTCAGATTTTTGCTGAAATTGTGACCCCGGGGCTTAGGGATTTTTTCAAAAAATCTTTTTCCAATGGTTAAGTTGTTGAGGGCTGATTTCTTCTCATGTGATAAAAAGGCTTCTGTTTCGACTGCCAAAACTTTCAGGGGAGCATTTGCAAGGGTTTAGCAGCATTTTTGAGTGAATTGCCAAAAGTCAGATTTTTGCTGAAATTGTGACCCCGGGGCTTAGGGATTTTTTCAAAAAATCTTTTTCCACCGGTTAAGTTGTTTATGGCTGATTTCTTCTCCTGTGATAAAAAGGCTTCTGTTTCGACTTGCAAAAATTTCAGGGGAGCATTTGCAAGGGTTTGGCAGCATTTTTTAGTGTATTGGCAAAAGTCAGATTTTTGCTGACATTGTGACCCCGGGGCTTAGGGATTTTTTCAAAAAATCTTTTTCCGCTGGATAAGTTGTTGAGGGCTGATTTCTGGTCATATGATAAAAAAACCTTCTGTTTTGACTGCCAAAGCTATACGGGGATCATGTGCACCCGTTCGGCACCATTTTTGAGTGAATTGGCCAAAGTCAGATTTTTGCTGAAATTGTGACCCCGGGGCTTAGGGATTTTTCAAAAAATCTTTTTCCACCGGTTAAGTTGTTGAGGGCTGATT